>NC_084953.1:4033894-4298894 GCF_949316205.1 Platichthys flesus | reverse complement strand
TCCAGCAGCAGCTACATTTCCCCAGAGTGATGAACACAACAGCCGGAAGCAGCATCTGCAAAAACACACAAAGGGCAAGGGTTCACAACACTTTCACTTCTCGTGCATCGTGAATGACATGATGTAAGCAGTGAGAAAATAAAGAACAATCGCTAGCAGGTTGGAACTGTGTCTATTGTTAGTCGAGGACAGACACACAACCTTTCAAAGGACCCGAGGTCAACTCAACTTTATTTGCACAGACCCAAAAGCCAACGTACATTATCTCAAGGGATTTGACACGGTCAGGTTCAGATCTGGTTCCCACAATGAGCAGCAGCAGAGAGAAAAACTAAAATAACTCTCTTTGGTTTGAGTTGGGCTGAGAGGAGAGAAATGGGGGAGAGAGAGAGAGAGAGAGAGAGGAGGGGTCTGCAGGGATGGCTGTGTTGAAATCCAGGACCCACAGGCTCAGATCATCATCATCATCATCTGTGTGGACCAAAATCATTCTGACCAACATGTTAATTGCTGCTGTGAATTTTAATATATTTAGACATTTTATACTCATAATCAGAGTAAGAAAAATAAAATTCCTTAAAAGACCGATATAACAAAAACTGGAAAAGCATTATCTCTCCTTTAAATGTAAAAAAAAAGAAGAGATTTTTCCATAATGCTTATATTGCAAACATTTGGTTTATATTCATCTAACTGTAAGTGAAAATGTTTGTTTTTTATACTGATTATATATCATTGTTTTATTTTTCCACAAATCAGTGAAGAATGGTAAACACTATTTATGGTAATATATTATTTGCTATTTTCTGTGCGTCGTATTAGTGGGACTTGATTCTTTAGTTTTTGGATTGGTGATCCTGGTTCAGCCTTATAGTTTGTATGTGTTTATAACTTGGATGCTAATATGCAAATGTGGGATATTATGAGATCACATGACAACCCGATTCCCTGGAAGGACTTCTGACGGGAAGTGATTCAGGATCAGTGTTTCCTGTGCAGGAGAGGAACTCCCTTTAGACTTTATTTAAGTTTTTTGAATAAATCTTTTAACTTTGCAGAACTTTTAAATACAAAAACGATATGAAAACAATTTAAAACCTTAAAACACATAAAGTAAAAGATGCAGTAAACAGGGACTCAGTTTCAATATATCCACAGTAATTAGTGAGATGTTGTTGATGCAGGTCCAGAGAAAAAGTCATTAAGTTTCATCTTCTCTGGATCCAAATGCAGTTTACATCCATGTGATAACTGTTGAGGTGTTTCCCGCTGCACCAGCTGTTAGATCAATAATCAATCATTGCTAAAAACACAGTCTGACTTAGAGTTGTAAAACCATAAAGTCAGGACATGTTGAATTAAAGGAGCAGATATAAAATGGTTTATTGTGGACTATAATGACAAAGGACAATTAGGAACGATGGCTCCATAAAGGCTGTGCTACAGTCTGTGCTACAGCAGCAGCTGAGATACAAACGAGGCGACTGTCCATCCGTTTGTGTCCCGAGTCTGTTTCCCCCCCCCAGCTCCTCTTTCCTGCGCTGATGTCTTTAGATCACATCCTAACAGAGGGGGGGAGGGAAGTTCCCAAGGTTCAACCAGCACACAAAGATCAGGAGCATCTTTATGTTCACATCCTGGATGTCCCGCTAAACGTCATCCTTCACCAGAGGCAGAGAGAGAGGGGGAGACGGAGGGAAGGGAGGGAGGGAAGGAGGGAGGGAAGGGCACACAATGTGGAGGGAAGTGCTCAGCGAGTAAGGAAGAGAGGAAGAGGGGAAATACGAGCGAGGGAGGGAAGGAAGGAAGCTAAAGATAGATATTTTTCTCAGAGGGGTTCGGTTTGCTCTTTGACTCTTTAACGTTCTGTCATTCCACAAAGAGATGAGGAAAGGTCACGAGAGGAAAACTGAGGACAAAGAAGCAAAAAGTTGTTTCAGAAAAAGGAGGAAAAACTGAAATGAAGATGAGGTCATGTTTGGAAATAATAGAATAAGTAGAATGTAAAAAAGATGGCATCCTCCAAAGAGAGGAACCGCTCCTGATCTAAATAAACAAGTATTTAAATATGGAAGGAAACATTCTAGAGTAAAGACAAAAACAAAAATTTGTACATTTTAGATGAAACACACTTCATCTTGCAAATCCATCACACTGGAACTTTAAATTCAAGATGTGGATTTTTCATTTAGATCAAAATGCAAAGTCTCCTAAACAGGCCTGTTGTTTAAAATTAAGATCTCAGAGAAATCAAGAAAAAAGTTGAGAAAATGCAGCATATCTTGAAATGTTAAAGGAAGTGAAAATGAATCACTGGATTCTCCGCCTGATTTAAATATGTGTGGAGCTTTCTAGGTTGGTGCCCCAGCCCTACACAAAAATTCATAGAAAATAGTTGAGTTGTTTTTGCATAAGTACTGGGTAACAGACATAATTACTGTGTACTAATATTTAGTTTGGCTAAGATACAAGCCTTAATTCCCCTGCGTTAAAAGTGATCCTATCTTAATAATACATTCTTGTGATCTGCTCCGAATGGCTGTGACTTCTATTTCGATTAAAAGTAAGATTAAAAAACTTTTCATCGGTTCATTGAGCAAACACACATGCAGGAGGGGAAGTGTCAGCAGCAGGAAGCAGCCTCAGCCTGATCAGCATCAAGGTTTTTCTTTTAATGCTCAGATGTTTCTCTCTCTCATAATCACTCCGCTGACTCCAGAGATCATTTCTGTGTCAGCTCACTTCTGCTTTTTTAAAGTATGATATATGCATAAAGGAATATTTAGCATTTATCAGTTCCTCATTGGTCTGGATGGTAGTTTTATTAATATTTGTATCATTGAGAAAGAACCACAAAAATATAGACATGAAAAACTATGCTCATTGATATAATTAAGACCTAAACATATTTAAGACTTCAAGGAAGCTGCTGGTAAATCAAGTTTTTGAAATGATGATAAATACGCTCAAGCTCCGGCTTCTTAAGCACCTGAAGTCCAATGAATAAACCTCCACAGGAAAGTCAAGCAGGTGAGAAACACTTCATATTAAAAGGTCAAACATTTCAGTTGCACGCTCACTTGTTCTGACCAGTGTTTCCTTTTACTTGCCCCACGCATATGAAATAAAAACAAGTGTCCCACAGAGTGATCATTCAGCTCGGTTAATCCCGTCTGGAGGAGAAGAAAAAAAAACAATCCCTCCTCTGTTCCGGCCTGAGACCAAACTGAAAGAACCTTTCTGCTCCGAGCATAAACCCGTCAGATCAGCTGCATGTGGAGCACACAGATTAACTGCAAACTCACACAACACAGCATTGTTCTTAACACACAAACACAAACGCACTCCGTCTGAATGGTGCTAAGGACGAAATAATAATCTTTACTTTGTTTTTATGACTTAAAACATCTGTTATGTGTAAAGTAGAGTGAAAATACAGCTGTCAAGAGAAAATCTAATTAAAAAATAGCACTATGTTCTGTATGAACCGTATAATAAAGAGAAATGAAGAGTCTACAGACACACTGCCACAACAGGGTCAACGTGTACCAGCGTCTGAATCTGCACAATGAGGCAGTAACACATTCATAACACAACCGAATCTTCTGAAGAGCGTTTTACTTTCACAATATTCAAACGGATTCAAACGACCTGCGATTGTTTTACAGGTTTCGAAGAAAATCTTATCGTGAACTATAGAGAGTTTCTCTTGAGTAATCTCGAAACCAGTGACCTCAGTTAAACCTGCACCCAGTTCAGCCTCTGACGCAGCAAATAATCCCAACTGATAATTTAATGAGGCGGAAAAAAAGGCGGAGTATTCAAATCCTCCTCCTCCTACTTTAACCTCTCTTCATTCATAATGGATTATTTTAGTCATAATCAAAGTCAGATGTTGTTCTTTTATATAGAACAAGACAAATTATAATAACATGAGGATACAAATCTTTACTTTACCAAAAAAAAACGTTTCTGTTTTCTGTATGTAGAGAAACAATATTGAGGATTTTAACTTGGATTTCTAAATTCCCCTGTTTTAGAGTCAGAGGTTTTTATTGATCTGCTCCCGTTCGTGTGGCTCTTGATCGATATCAATGATTTCGTCCATAGTTCACATTTTAAAATGAATATTCCATCAGCTCATGGAGCCAAATCCCTCTTTTACTGTGAAGCACCTGCAGGAAGTGACGAGACAAAATGGCAACAACTCAAAAAAAAAAGCACCTGAGCCTGAATTTCAAGTTTTTCATCTCATTCAAATAGAAAAATATCAATTCTAGGTATTAATCTGTGTACTTTTCTAAATAAACTTTAATAACTGTTGAGAAAAGGGTTAGGGTTAGGGTTAAATTCAAAGTAAAATATAAAAAATATGGAGGGAACTTTAAATCGCATATAGTTTAAGTCAAGTTATCCTGTGATACTTTCAAAGGCTCCATTGAGTTTAATTAAAGTTTCCACTATATTTTGATCTTAATTGAAGTGTGGTCAAAATACTGGAGATGAAATTGAATAACTGGCGCTCAGCTGTCTTTACAATGTGTCACTGCCACTTACATCTGCTTTAGATTTCCCCAACAATTAAAGTGTCCATTTGACCAAACTGACTAAAACTGTTAAAAGCAGCCAATGGGATAAATCTAACAAAACCAGATGATCTAACTAGTGGACGTCTTCGTGGGAACTAAACTGGGAAAGAATCCAGAATCTCCTTGTTTCCACTCACCAGGATTCCTCCACCTCCTAGTCCACCAAAGTACCAGATGTAGCTGGCCAGGCGGTCCTGCTGGATGTAGGCGATTTCCCCCATAGGAAACAGCAGCAGCAGGTTGGCAAGGATACAGCAGAGGGCCAGAGGCAGCAGTGCCAGACCCAGAGTCCTGGCGAAGCCCACGGAACAACACATCGTTCACCCAGAGACGCACACACAGCCGCAGGGACGGGAGCTGAGGAGTGGAGTGGGCCGAGGAGACCCGCGGAGGAAGAGAGGCAGGGGAGGGGAAGGGTCGGAGCAGCTGTGGAGCCAGGAAACCAAAACCAGTGACAGGAGTCTGCTGTTGAACGTGTGTGTGTGTGTGTGTGTGTGTGTGTGTGTGTGTGTGTGTGTGTGTGTGTGTTAGTGTTGAACAAATCCTGCTTCCCTTACTGACGGGGTTCTGCCATGACACAACTCGCGCCAGGAAACCCTCGCAGGAAGTACGCTGACAAATGGCTGCACAGAGGTCAGTCAGAAATGGGGGGAAATCTAGCAAGAGATGTGAATGTGTGTGTGTGTGTGTGTGTGTGTGTGTGTGTGTGTGTGTGTGTGTGTGTGTGTGTGTGTGTGTTTCCCACAGCCAGCAGGGCCTCAATCAGCTCTCTAAAGAATAACAACGGGTTTACATGTTTAATACCTAATCGCTGCATTCCTTTCTAATCCCTTTCCCTACATGGAGAACACATTCATACATTGTGAGTGATGAGTCTGTAGAATATGAAGAAAAGGTCAGAACGAGGTCCCACTGCTGGAGGTGGGATCTGGAAAATGATTATTGACTGTCCAAAATCAAAAAGATAGTCACTTGTGGGGTGAAGCAATTAGTGGATTGATTGATTCAGTGAGTAATGAGCAAAATATGTTAATATTTAATCAAGTACTTCAAAGGTTGCATCTTCTTCACCGTGAATCTCTTAGCGTTGGACCATGAAACCGACAACACAAGCAAAAACAAAATGAAAACATGCATGATGGAAATTTAAGATGTACATTTTAGCATTTTCTGATGTATTACAGATCGCATGATTAACTGTATAAATCATTTGATAAAATCTTCAATAAAATATGAGAAAGAAACAAGGTGAAACCCTAAAGTGGAGACAAATCCTCACAACCTCGATTTGGCCCAACACGACTTAAATGATAATTTATTTAGCTGATGACTCAATTTCATCAGCTAAATAAATGGGGATTACACCGTTTAACAAGTGGACTTTTAAAGAAGTCCACTTGTTTTGCCTCATACCTGGGAACCTCTCACTAATTGACATTAATCTGTACGACAGGAGACTCAACATTACCAAAAATAAAGATTTCAGGAAAAAGAAGGCTGGTGGCTGGAGGATGTTGACACTTTCGGCATGTAGTTGATATTTATTTTAACTTTATTTTCGTACAATTTTAAGGTTTTAAACGAATTGAAAACATTTTAGAAAAGACACAAGTTCACGTGTATGCTTTTCATTGAGCAACAAGGCAGTAGAACCAAAATTTTTCTTATGTTTTCCAAATTCCCCTTAAAGATTTGCGTTATGTTAAGATGTCCGTCTCCGAGTCTGTGGCTCAGACTGATGCAGAAGCTCTGCAGGTAGGTTAATGGGTCACAACATGACACAAACATGTGTTAGTGTGTCAGAAAGCCACACACACCGTTCATGTGTGTGACCGTGGCCTCGTTGTGAAGTAAGTTTTCATCCTGCTGGAATTCTGCACATCCAGATAAACTGTGCAGTTGAACTGACCACTAACGAGCTGCGTTAATTACAGACCAACAAGTAACAACAAGTAAACAGAGCCTGTGTGTTTTTGGGCAACGGGAACATAATATGGTTCTTTGTGGTGAACGTCCGGTACCAGGAGCAGTAAGCAGATCAGTGCGGACACAAAGTCCAGCGTCCATATGGAGCGACTTGCTCTGCAGCAGAAACACGACTGAGAGGCCTGCTCCGGGGATTTAAGAGGCTTACAAGCTGTTTACCTACTGAACCACTGTTTTCCACACAGGCCAATCCACACTGCATGTGCTGTAATATGAATTATTCTGTCTGCACGTCTATTTATCTGGTCTGTGTGGTTCTGATGTGAAGCTCGTACACAAACACCACAAACCGACCTGACCGCAAACATGTTGTGAGGATTTTAAACTGAGAGATGTCTTTTGTGAGTACATTCTAATATTGTGATATTATGCACATATCCTGCATTATACTTTTCTTTGTAAATATAGAAATAATCTGTATATGATCATAAATCTTTTGTTTTGTGAGATTTTGTAAATATGGATGACGTGAAAATTTGGCTGATTAAGTATAAAACTTGTAAATTAGCCAGTTATCTGCAGAAAGCCTGGGAAAAGAGGAAAAAGTATCTTCATTGAGTCAGTTTATGTAATATTTCTCTAAGAATAAGTTTACTTCCTTTGATTTCATTTATTAAAGTAAAGGTTCTTAAAATACTCGTCTCTAGGCAAAAGTCTTGCATTCAAAACACACATTAAGAACTTTGTACATCAACACATCTGGAGACACGTGGGTTACACCGACCTATGCAAAGTAAGTCAAGCTGTCTGATAAATGTAGTGGAGTGAAAACTAGAAGTACCACAAACGTGTACTTAAGTGCAGGAGTAAATATATACTGTACTAGCTCGGTGATTGTTAGAACTAAGCCTTGCTTGAGATGAAATAAACAATTTATTGTCTAAAAAAGTCATTTTCATTTCATTTAGCACCAAAGATCATTTGAAGTAGTGACTGTTAAATCTTCACAAACTGCAGAAACACATGCACTTCATTCTTAAAGTGTTGGAAGATAGAACAAAGGAACGTGACACTTATTCACATTATGTTATTAAGGGATTTAACCTTAGTTTCATTATAAAATACAGTAAAAACTTTAAAGAAACAGAAACAAATCCATTTCAGTCTAAAACAAGAACATGATGAAGTGAGGCACTAGGACAGTTTTAACAACCTGAATCCTTATCAAGTTACATTTGTCTGATTATCAACGTCACTGAGGACGATGTGTTTTTAACGTCGTCTGTTGTTTCCCTCTCGGCTGATTACTCGAAAACTACCGAACCGATTTCCCATGGAAGTTCATGGATGAATAGTCCATCACATTCTGGAGTGGATTGGGACGAGGTCAGAACATGTGTCTAGTATCCCTGAGCACATCCGTCACCTCGGGGGTCTGATCCCGCCCACAGCACCCGGGTCGGACGCTCGGCTTGATTGACAGATGGATTCCACCAATCCCCCACTGTGATGATCTGTCCCCGCCCAAACTGAGACCTCCTGTGGCCTGTGTGTTTCCATGAGGATAAATAGAAAAATGCAGGTGTCACTATTATACAAAGTAAACTAACCATCAGTTTGTTTATTTGTTGGTTTGTTTTTCTGTAAGCAAAAACCCATAAAAACAAATTCAGCCATGTTTTTCTAAGATGAATGCCATTAAATGTCCTTCTTCACTTTGATTGGATTTCAAAACATCAATTAGTGTCAGATCATAAGTGTCCATGAAACATTCCTACATTAAACGAACGGACATGCATGTTTTTGTGAGTTATTTTGTTAGCAAGAAAAAAATCGTCTTTCTAATTAAGACAAATAGATTTTTAACTAACAAGGATAGATTTCCCTTGATACCAGAATATAAGTTCATTTAAAGTTTGCTCAAATTGTTTTGGGAATCACTGTCCCCAAATTATTAAAGTAGTATGTAGTAGCTTTATTAATTTATCATTTATTTAACTAGGAAGATCCCATTTTGATACAATGCCCTGTTTTATAATTATATATATAAATACAAGCAGAGGCGGATAAAACAGAAGAACATGTAAAACTCAGAGATCAGACTAAAGCACGAACCGGACACAGAAACACAGAGAGTCACGCAGAGTTATTGGGTTTGAATGTAGCGTGCTCGAGGAGTCTCATTGGGACTTAATGTTGGTCATACAATGTTGTACGGTGGCGTGACATGAACCAAAACATCAAAGCAACTGCGAGTAGTAATTAGTGAGCAATGAGGAACTGATATCATTCACCAGTGACACTGATGAATCCCTGTTTTGATGACAACTCCTTTTAGTACAAGGCCAAGAACTCTAGTGAAGCATCTCTACTGCATTCCACTAGGCACGCCCCCGGGATTTAAGAAGTGGTTTGGTTCCTTCCACAAAAAGCTGCTTCCAGATGTGTACTGAATTCCCAATAATCTCCTGAAAGTTTCCGGACGTAAGAATCGAATATCCACTTCAGCTGCTGTGGACGAGCTACCGAGTTTTTACAGAGAATTTTCAGCTGACGGCAAGTTCCCCAAAAAAGCCAAAGGGCAACTTGAGTCAGGGAACAGAAAACAAATAATATCCGTCCTCCTTGTTTCAGTCAAGGTCTCATTTTGTCGATTGCATATGTTAAATAATAAAGAAACAGGTTATGTGACACACACACACACACACACACACACACACACACACACACACACACACACACACACACACACACACACACACACACACACACACACACACACACACACACACACACACACACACACACACACACACACACACACACAAATCTTAGTAGATTTCCATGAAACTTGGTGGAAGGATGATACCTGGGCTGAAAAAGAACCAATCTTGATCTACTGGATTTAAATGTGGTTGGTCACTGCTGGAGGAATGTGTTCCACTGAGTTTCACTCCAGTTATAACATTTGTCATCAATGCAACATATAAAACAGCCCCACACCCAACTCGCCTGTTGTGAATCAACATTTAAATCCCTGGGAAATCTGTGAAAATGTCATAAAAAAGAAGCTCCGTCACTCGATATGAAAGAAAGAGAAGGGGATTTCCTGGATTCACCTCTTTGCCCACATCCATTTGAATTTGCTCTTTCTTGGCTCATGGCCTATATCCTTCTACTAAGTTTACTTAGTTTCAAGAATATCCATTCTGTGGGTTTAGCATTATCCTTCTCAACTAACAGAGACACAGTGATAAACACAACCTACTTGGTGGAGGTTATTTCTATGCAAGCACTGGAAGCTGTTGCCTTATACATGTAATAAAACGAAGTACCTGTGACTGGCCACTTGACTTTCTGGCCTCGTCTTTTCAGCTCCTCAGCTACTTCCTGGTCGACCCCCTCCTCCAGATGAACCAACCACTCCCCAGCTATAGACACTGAATAATGGATCACACTTAAACTGTGGGACACAACTCTAATATAAGATATGTTCATGTGATATCATCTTTCATAATTGAAGTGTACCTCCCTAAATCCTTTATTTATATACTAGTACTGTCACGTTTTATATTATTGTCATATTCTAAACCACATGTTGATGTGACATATATATGTATGTATGTATACAACCATCACACATTTATCATCATTTTCTTGAATTAATTAAATCTAACATGCTGTGGCCGTTGTATTAATATGAGCACCAATAGAGGAAATACAGTTCTTTGTGTGTTGTATAATAACCAAATGAAATGAAGGTCGGTGTGAGTTCACATGAGGAAATAAACCAACCTGCAGTATTTTTGACTAAACTCACATGTTCATTAATCAATAACCAGGACATTGTGTTCAGCTGTAGGTGAAAATCCATATGTAAAACATGTTTAGAGTGTGTGTGTGTGTGTGTTTGTGTGTGTGTGTGTCTGTGTCTGTGTGTCTGTGTGTGTTGGCAGGGATCGTCTTTACTTTTTTGGTCATATTCTACATAGACTCTCGGTACGTCCAGAGCTTGTTGTGGATTCATCCCGAACTCCAGCATGTTCAGCAACACCTAAACACAACAGCCGTCTCAGGTATTAACACACAAAACATTATTAAACACATAAAGGTTGAACCTTTAGATAGGTTGAATAGAAAAGAAGCTGATTCCTACAATCACTAGTGCTAAATATTCCTTTTTCTGACTTATTAGCAAAATAAACAAACAACACAAACTGACAAATGTGTCAAGCAACAAATAGGAGGTGTGATTATTAACGCTTCATCTCACTCTAATGCAGATTCCCCTGTACCTGGACGTGTCCTTGTGTTTGCATCAAAGCCCCCATCACCCCGAGTGCAGCGAGGAGTTGTGGTTTTTGTGTTTTGGTTGCAGGGGCAGTGAGGAGTGCAGCCATTATGGTGTGGTACGGCCGCTTCCCCCCGGCGACACAGTTGACATGGTTTCGACGCAGAGAAAAGCCGGCACCGCGATTCTGCAAAGAGGCAGAAAGAGTTTTTCATACATCAAAACAATAAATCAACCTTTTCCTTTAATCATACTATTTATTTTTCAAATGTCTTTTTTGAGAACCAGTCTGGAAATTCTACTTTTGATCTACGAAGAATATAACAATATCATTTACATTGTTACTACAATATATCAATATAATGGTTTATGGTCACAAAACACAAACAAACCATTCATTCCTCTTATTTGAGGGTTATGACAATGTGCAAAACTGTCCGATAAAATATGAAAAACACACAGACACACACACAAACACACAATGACACACACACACATACACACACACTTTCTAACCCTTCACACCTGTAGTGAGAACCCACAATCCTCTGGGATGAGCCCAGTCCCAAAGCCCATATAGTTGCTGTTAACGAATGAGCAGGCATTCCCCTCCCTGTCCATCACACAGAAATAGACTGTGTCACTTCCTGTCATCAGGCCCGGCTCCAATCCCTCCATGGCCCTACAAAACACACACAGACACACACAAACACACACAAACACACACAGACATAGAAACGAGAAGATGATGACGAGATATGAAGACACAAATGATGAACAGTGAAAAACCCAGGGCTCATATTGTTACTGTGAAATATATGAGACATAACATCATAAGTCATACCTGAAGGTGCCTTACTTTCTTACCTAACAGAAAACCAACTTAAAGGAATATTTTAAATTGTTTAATTGAGGTGTGAAATTTAATTTAAAGGCGTTTTGTGGCCGACAGAAGAAACAGAACAACGGACATAAACTGAATGCTCCTGTCTGCTATTGAATAGAGAAACATTGTAGAGCGTTGGCTGATAAAACCTGATCTAGGACCAGCTGCATTTAAACCCAGGTTGTAAAGTCCCCAAGTTATCTTAGTGGCCGTGAACATGATTTTAATTTTCTGCCCTCTCTCAAGTAATTGGTTACTATGTGACGACATAAGAAAAGGATATTTCATTGTTTGTGTTAACGAGTGAGGAGTGGATAATCCTAATAATTATCTTTAATAACAAGGTACTTTTTCAAACTTACTTCAAAACAAGCATAGCTGCGTTCCGTCGAGCACACACCCATGCACTTTGATCACCCATTCAGTCCAATTAAACAATGACAAGGCTAATCACAAATTCAGCAGCTCTGACGGAGAGAGAAAAACTTCCCAAGTTTCAAAGCAACAAACGTCAAAAGCACATTTTTATATTGATTTTACAGTGGGATACAAACGGGGAACGGACACCTGGTCTTGAGCAGATGACCTGAGAGGCCGACCACTTGAACAATGAACCAACTAACACCCGTTAACAACTGGCTTTTGTCTGCAGTGGGAATAGATCCAATCAGAATTCACTCGGGTCAGACATCTGCAGAAGACGATTGTAAACGCTCTGACCGGCCTTCATGGAACGTACAACATCCGGTGGAACGTGCTACCTTTGCAGCAAGCGGGGGGGGGGACCTATCGGCGCTCATAAGGTCACATGATGCACCAAAGACCATGTGATGATGGGGAGTGATTGTTCTGCGGAGGAAGATGTGACAGATGTGACACTTCACCTGAATGCCAGGCCTGGAGGAAGTGAGACATGTCAAGAGAGACAGGACTTCTTCAATTAAACCTCAGAGGGTGTAGCGGGCGTGTGTGTTAGAACCAGAGAATTGGGTGCAGGTAATAACTGTCTCAGACTCATCTGTAGTCACAACATGAGGGTGAATCAGACATTGTTCTTTGAAGGAAAATAGTATCTACATCTTCAGTTCATAACAATAGAACAGCAGAACTACAAAGACAAACACTCCCATTACAAATTAGGTAATGAAAGTTCAAAGCTTCCTTCAGCTGGACTTGGTTTGATTGAAGGAGGCACTGAATGGACCCGGTGATATGAGGTTCAAAGGTAAAACGCTAATTGAAAAACTACACCAAGATCTTCTGATCGCAAAAATTGAATAATCAGGGTCTGCCTTTGAGACATCCAATTAGTGACATCATCTAGACAATCATGGAGGGTGGAAAGATAATGAGGGTTTTTCAGGTTTAACAGTGAAGTTAAGTTGTGTGTCATCAGCATACCAATGGTAATAGACATCAGTGAGTTAATAAGAGGATCCAAAGGTCATCTACTTTATATGTAGAGAACAGAGCCAGGCCAAGGGTGGATCTTTAAGGGACACCGCACAAGAGAGAGGCAGACACATAATAAGTAATGTGAACAGGGAACGATCTGACAAGTATGATGAATGGTGTCAAAGGCAGCGGATAAATCGACTTATTCCAAAAATCTCTGTCTCTCTGTGTCTCTGTAAAATAAAAATACTTTGAGCAATTAAGTCTCTAACATCTGGAGAATTTGTTGGGCAACAACTTTGTCTAGAACCTTAGAAAAGAGCAGGAGTTTTGAAATGGACCTCTAGTTATCGAAGGTACAGTAGCAAGGGAAGATACTTTTTTTTTAGGGCGAGGGAATGGGAGGAGTGTGCTTAGCATTTAGTTTAAATTACATTTTTGTGAGTAACTCATCCTTGCTTATTCAAGGTTTCCAACACAAACTAAGACAAAACATATCATGTTAATTAACCAGGCTGTTTTTAAACAGCTGTGTTATGCTTTATAATATTTTGTAATGATGTGTTTGTTTAACAACTAATAAATACCTGAGGTTCAAAGTCTACAGCGCAGTGCTGACCAGTGAATAGAAATAGCTAACAAAACATACGCACACACCCACACCCACACACACACACACACACACACACACACACACACACACACACATACACAAGGAGAGATGAGACTAGAGGGGATGGAAATAAAGGTTGTGGGGTCATAAAAGTATACAGTCCTATCTTAAGCCCTGTCCTATCTAGCAGGGCTGGTACACACTGGTACTAACACACACCAACACACACACAGAGAGAGAAACACACACCTGTCCATGCGGATGTGCTGCGCTCGCTCATGGCTGTAGCTCTTCTCCAGTAAGGCTTCCAGAGGGATGGTCACATGATCTGGATCGCCCAGGTAACACAGAGCATCTGTTAGAGCCAGACGAACAGCCTCCACCAAAACATGGATGTAGTCGGAGCTGTTGTGGCCCATAGCTACAAACACACACACAAACACACACACAAACAAACACACACACACGTTGTTTTATATAGATCATACAAATGATAGATAAACAAATGTCTCATCAAATGAAACGTGGCACTGAGAAATGTATGGTGGCTTAAGTAATTGAATCTTCTGGAATGAATCTAAAATAATTTTGGTCAGATCTTCATCTAACTTACAACTAAGAGCTGTTTTATGTTAAGTAGCTCCACACAAATCTATTGTGCTTCTCCATGTTTAATACATAATTCAAACAATCACAGAGTAGGATGGGAAAGGTATTTCTTTGCCCTCGGCTAATGACACCACTAACAGCTAATCGGAGCAAACCTGGACTCCAGAAATGAGGTTTGGATTACACCTGATATGACAGACAAAAAAATATCAGAATATTATAATATAAATCTCCCATAAGGTGTTGGATGGACTATCTGAATACATCCAGCTACTGTCGTTGGGGCTCAGGCTTAACAATTTCATATTTGTAAAAAAGTGGAAGGAATTACAAAGTCTTCTCAAAGAGTTTAAACAGTGACAGAGTCCATTTTGTTGTCAGCAACTTTTAGGGATTTCTTAATGTTACGTGGTCCAATCACCTCCACCTAATCAGGTGAAAAGCTCAGACTCTCAATCTCATTACAATGGAAGTTTTAAAACCAGCTTTGGGAGACTTTAGTGAACTGTTGCTTTAACTTCACGCTGGTGCTTTGTGTCCCTGTGGTCACCTTTCAGAGGGAAGTTCTCCAGGATGTTGAGCAGCAGCAGGGAAGCCAGTCCCTGACTGTTGGGTGGGGGCTCCCACAGGCACACGCCCTGAGCACACAACGGAGTCACACAATCCGATGACTAGGTTATTAAAGTACAGATACCATAAGTGTCTATGATCGCTGACCTCACCTTGTACTCTGTGCTTATCGGGGTGATGACTTCACTGTCGTGGCTGCTGAGATCATCGAGAGTCATGACTCCTCCATGTTGGCTGATGACATCAACGATGGCTCGGGACACTCTGCCCTGGTAGAACGCTGGTTTCCCCCGTTCACAGAGTTCCTGTTGATGCATCGGTCCGCCGGTATTACAATCAATCTACAATTCAATCAATCGACCCGTCTCAGTGCATCCTTCCCGCCCATCTACATGTTTTAACCACAGTAACAAAAAAGCCCTGAAAGTCCAGTTTTAAAATGATGCCAATGACGTGTCCACTCCTGTGTCCACTCTTCTCCATGGGATTGAATGAACAGGAAAACGTGTGGGAATGTGTGATTTTTCACCACAACGAATGAAATAATGTTTTTACAACAATTGACATCACGTGTCAGTAAACTTAAAACCCCTCCCCCTGTGCCCTTGATACATTCCAAACAGTTCCTTCAAAATTATTTTACAGAGGAAGTTTGTTAATTATAGTGTTAAATGCTTTTTGCAGAGGTAGTTATTATTGTCATTGATGAGGAATGTCTGCGTGTGTTGTATGCTTTCATTTTCATGGGCGTGTTGATGACTGAGTAAACAATGCATGTTTGGATGGTGAATCATAAGCATATCATCTTTTCCATGTCAGGATGTACAGTCTCCTAATTGTCTAAATAAAATGAGCTCAAAAAACTATTTTGTTTTGCATATTTACCTTCAGCGTCTTGGCCAGGGAGTGGTTTCTGAATACTTGGCCACATTTGGGGGCATTACTTTCAATTAGCAGGTCCCCACCCAGTTCCTTCCCATCATCTCTCAGAGCGGCCACCCATTTGTTCCACTGGTGAGCTGTTACCTCGGCCACAGGAAACCCCACCTCTGCCAGCTCCACCGCTCCGCTCAGCACCTCCTGAAGGGACAGCTGGAGGAAAGAGGCAGAGGAAACTCACACTTGTGACCTCACAGGAAAACTTGCAGAGCAGGAAGTGTGAGTCATTGTTTTGAGTAGAAATACTGCATGTGGAGACTAAAACTGTTTTCCCTGGATTTACCAGAGAAAAGTAATAATCAATGGAAAGCTCTTCATTAAGTAATTTGGGGTCATTCAGGGTCAAATCCTCAAACTATTGGGCCACACCGTCACACATGTTGATGAAACTTGGAATGAGAGTTTTGTTAACATAAGAAACTCCTGTGAAATGTCATGTGTCTCGGTCATATCTCCTTTAATACAGGTCCCAGAGACATTTCTTCTGTTTTAAAAATACAGGTATCCAGATAGTGGCTTCTGGATACCTGAATGCTACATAATACACACATAAACACAGTTCTACACGTAGACAAACCTTCTGACTACCAAAGAGCTGCACGGTGTCACACCAACACGCAGGGGCCCCAGGAACTGTGACATTCAGCGCATCGAAAGGGGAAGGAGGGGCCTCTGCCGTGTGACCGCGGCCTTCCAGGATCTCCAGGGTCAGAGCTCGGGGCGAACGACCACTGCATGACACAGAGAGAGAGGCTCAGCCAATCATTCTGAACCAAGACGACAACAAAAGCAGCGAGAGAAGAGTCGCCCACCTGCCGTTAATTCCTCGGATCTCTCCAGTGTTTGCGTTGAAGAACAGGCAGAAGGCGTCTCCACCTGGACCGGTGCTGCATGGCTCCGTCACCGCCAGGGCCGCTGCTATGGCCACTGCAGCATCTGCCGCATTGCCACCGCGCTTCAGGACATCTGGATGCAAACACATGACGGACTCACCAGATTGTATTTCATTTAAGACATGTTTCAAGGCAGCTGCGGGTTCTCAGCACCTGGAATTCAACAAACTGAAAAGTCTCACTTGCCTCCAGTGGTATTAAACCATTTTAAATGCTCAGTTTTTAGACTGAGCTGCACAAATAGAATTCCCTTCACCTTCAATTGTATCTCAAATATTGAGCAACTCGTCACAACTACTTCCTGGTAATGCCACAGAGGTATTTTAAAGTCATCTGGACTTTCATTATGTCTCTGCCAAGGAGCTTTTTGTTGGCAGACATCTAAAATGGAGAAAGCTGAATTAAAAAGTACCTCTAACTTGAACAATGACAATCAGGGCTGTCTAATTTTGATTCCATATGTTTCTCACATGACCAAAATCAGGGATCTCCAGTTTGACATATCTACAACATCACTCTGACACGTAGATAAAAAGGGGCAATGTAGGTGGGATGGATTGTGGGTAATTCAAGATGTCTGAAGCATATTTCCTTAAAAAACCTGTGATGGTATGACTCAGAAGTGTCATAACATGGAATGGTTCATATGAATAACAACAACATGTTCTCCCAAGAGAGGCCAGTGTTTGGTTTGATCAACCTTAGTGAGAAGGCCACTACTTTAAAACTGTCTGGTCCTAGAACAGTTACTTCACTGATGAACTATGATAATCTTCTGTTCCAGATACTTACAGCATCACTCTGACTAGCTCAGAGTTCATTTAAAATGAGGACAGCTTCAATTAAGGGGAAATATCTAGAATGCAGCTGGGTTGTGTTACACTGGTTCCACACGTTTCTCATTCAACCAAACTGTATTTGTGGCTTCTTTGTGGAATTGGTGAGAGAACGATGTTTTCACTGTTCACTCCCGAATGTAAAAACTGTCACTTTGTGTTTGGAAACAGTGAGAAACTTTTTTCTGGATCTTTTTCTGGATCTGTTCCATCCTCCGGGCTCCATGTCCCCACTCACCCAGTCCTGCAGCGGAAGCCAGCGGCTGACTTGACGCCGCACAGCCGCTTAGACACACCACCGGAGACCGACGAGAGCAGAAGGTCAAGTCCGGGTCCATGTTGTTCGAACCAGCACCGACAGACACGAGGAGAAATCAACTGACGAAGGAGAAACCGCGCTGTACTCTGAGCCTCTCATCGATTACTCTGGGATCGATTGAGTTTGACTCAACTTGGAACAGCAGCACAGGGAAGAGGAAGACCGATGACATCGATGAGAATCATTTATTAATATGATTTATAAAAAGAAAAAAGAAGAGTTTACAAAGCTCTTTGACAGCAAAGCAAGAAATATAAGAGAAATATCAATCAGCAGGATGCAATGTGACGAGGTAACAAGGCAGTGGTCTAATGAAATGGATAAATGTAGAGCTGTGACATGTGAAAATTTAACACATGACAGCAGCAATATGAAAATGAACAGGTAAAAGAAGAAGGTTAAAAGAAAACAGTAAAAACATAACCAAATATGTGGGCAGGTCTATAAAAAAAAGGGTTTTAAGAAGTGATTTCAAAGAAATCACTGTCTCTGATGTCATCGTTGGTTTTCTACCTCGACTTTGAACAGCGGGATCCACTTGAGGATCTGAGGCTCCGTGCGAGCACAAATGGGTCAATGATTTCCGATCTCATCATTTTATGACTTTCATTATTACATTACTAAATATCTAATCTCAGGGTGTTTCCGCATGGCCCTTATTCTCTGCCGTAGATCAGCCACCTTATCACCATGCATGTAATATACATTTATTGAGATCAGCAACATAAAGCAACCAGCTTTCTGCAAAGTCCAATGGCAGTTGAAAAGATAAGTTATTACTGCAGTGTAATTTAAAAAGGGGAACCCTTGTTATGACACAAATTCCAGATCATTAACTGGATCCACACCTAATTTCCCCTCTTCATAGATAATAGAGTTTAAGAGTTTGCCTGATTTCTTTTTTTTTTTTGTTGATTTATTAAGATCTCTGCATTTAGCTTAATCAAGTTATTCACAAAAATAAAAAATAAAAATGCCCAGGGTTGATGAAAGTAGAAAGAAATTCCTGGATTCAAGCTCTTGATCAAATCTGGTCCAGAGGTGAACCAGTTCTTCTTTGTTCCATACATCTCTCCTCCATCAAGTTTCCACAAAATCAATTTACTACAAACAAACAGCGTTGAAAACACGGAGGCAGAATGACTCAGTCGATCGCACACCTCCGTCAAGGCCCCGGAGATTCAATCAAGCTGCACCAAATGAAATTACAAATTACAAACACCCAAAGCTGAACAATGGATTTTCTTCTTCTGACTAATGAAGAGGTTCTTCTCAGTAAACGTGTGGTTATCTGCACAGAGGGCCCGTATCGACCCGTGTCTGTCACTTCCTCTTCTGTCTCCATGTTCACAAAACACCTGGTAGAACATTAACTCCTATTTCCTCACTAGTGCATCTGTGTGCACGATAACCGTGTGTGTGTGGGTGGGTGTGTGTGTGGGTGTGTGTGTGGGGGTGTGGGTGCATGTATGTCTGTGTGTGACATACGACGGCTGGATGCTGTAAAAGCAGTGAGATCACACACAGTGATGGAGGGGGCATCTATAAAGCCTCAACAGCCAGAAGCAGACAACATAGTTGAGTCGAAGCTACGAAGAGGACAGAGAATTCTTGAAGGAGGTTAACGAAGGAATTATCAGGAGGCTGCAATTGGAGATAATTTCATCAGGCCAGAAAGTCCAGCAGATTTCCCAATAAGATTCAGTTTAAGAGTCCAGACGTTCTTTCGTTGTCACTTTTTCTAAACCCCCGGAGTGTGTTTCTGTCAGAGGCGTCTCAAGCATCAGAGTCAGAATGTGTTCGGGAAGTTTTGCCAAGTGTTTGGGGATCTCCCTGATTCCTCTCGCCATCATTTGCGTGCTGTGCAACATCCTGCTCTTCTTCCCCAGCGGGGAGTCTGTGGACAGGGACAACATCACAGATGAGGTCTGGTACTTCGGAGGCCTTCTGGGATCCGGAGTGTTGGTGAGTGCGTCGGTCGCAGCCTCTTAAACAAGAGGATTTACTTCTTCTAGAATATCATAATAGTTGTTTTACATTTTTATCAAATAAATGATTAATACATGATCCCAAATTATAAATCAAAATCGAAAAAAAACGCCCTTAGCACCGCCAGTTAATTTTCACGAGTCCACTTGTGGCAGGAAATATAATTGATTGTGTTATCAATTCAGTGTTGTCTTTCTTTTAGCAGGATACACAAAAACACAAATGGATTTTCTTGAAACTTCAGTTAGTCAAGACAATGGAGAGTGGAATCCATCAAGGCTTTTTTTCGGACCTTCTTGATTATTGTGAATGTTTATATGAATTTCACAAGAAATAAATCAAAGATCTTTATGAGAAAAATATCAAGGATGTGTAGAGTTCTAATATCTATGAAGACGGGAAAACTGCTGCAGATCCAGATCATTATCCAGATCTGATCTCAATACCTGTACATGCAATATGGTTATAAAGTAATCAGCTTTGGGGGAAGTATGTGCTATCGACGATATCATTGTGTGTGTTTGTGTTTGTGTGTGTGTGTTTACAGATGATCTTCCCTGCTCTGGTCTTCCTGGGTCTGAAGAACAATGACTGCTGCGGCTGCTGTGGCAACGAGAGCTGTGGACGGAGATTTGCGGTGAGGAGACGTTTCAATAATCGACAACCAGAGGATCTTAGTTTACTTTATTTTACTTCCGGTTAATGTTAAACATTAACATATACATCTTATCTTATCCCATATCTGCAGCATTTTCAACGTTATCTGTGAAAGGCTCATATCAGCTTATGTTTATCAGCCGATAATATAAATATGTCAGGCTAAATTTGTTCTGATATTGAGGAATAAGTAAATATGTTAAGCTTAATGAATGGCTTGAATTAAAACTGATCACTTCAACTTGTCGTGTGTTCACTCACTGTGGGTCTGGATAACTAACACATGTGCACACACATACACTCACACACGCACACAGAAAACTTCATGAGATCTCAATAACTTCAACGAGAAAACTCCTCAAATGAGAGTTTCACACGACTTTTGCACAAAGCAGGTGTTGTACTGTGGCAGACGCACACATGATCAATACTCCGGGAATGTGTAGGTGTGAGGAATGAATCGCAAATAAAACCGCTGCAAACACACACACACACACACACATACACCATCAGTAGCTCTGTGCAGGCCACGCTCTGTTAACGACCTTCAGCCTGGTCTCTGCACAGCAAGAGACTAACCTCATTGTTTTCATTGTTTAAGTTAGAAGAGAGCTGCTCAACCTATTGATTCCCAACGTGAGCGACTGTTTCTAGCCTGTTTCTCTCCTCTGTCTCTGCAGATGCTGAGCTCCATGCTGTTTGCAGGAGTTGGGGTTTTGGGGGCCGGTTACTCAGTTATCGTCTCTTCCGTGGCCCTCAGCCATGGACCTAAGTGTATGACGGGCAACATAACACAATGGGTGTATCCCTTCTCCAATGGGTGAGACTCACAAGTCACATTACAACGTTTGTTTCATATCATGTGTGTAACCACCAATGTAGAAACTGTGTGGTTTATCCCTCAGTGAAGAGAACTGAGGCTTTCAACTTTAATCTATGCAAATTTCTAAAAGCATGTATGTTTTTTACATGCAATCCATGCTAGAAGTCTCCATACTTTATAAAGTAAGGTTGGGACTTAACAAAATGATGGAGAGACCTAACAGTTCTAACAACAAGCAGGCCCTTGTCAGAAGTTGAATCTAAGTTAACGGGTTCTGTGACATTGGGCTCAATCATTAATAAACTTATTATCCAGGTCGTGTGTTTCTCCCCCTCCCTCTGCAGAGACTACCTGTCCAACAAAGCACTCTGGGAGCTGTGTTTAGAGCCGGTCGGCGTGGTGTCCTGGCATCTGTCCCTGTTCTCCGTGCTGCTGGTCATGGGTATAATCCAGGCGGTGCTGTGTGCCGTGCAGGTGCTGAACGGCCTGCTGGGAGCTCTATGTGGCTGCTGCTGCGGAGGGGTCAGTATCTACTCTGAGAGGAGTTCACTATATACTCTGAAGTTACTGAACCAGGTTTCTGTGGCTGTAGGAATGCACCAGACATCCAGGCAGTCACAGGACATATTAATATGAATACTAACAGTCAAAGTATTCTTCTTACGCTCTCTTGTGAGAAATTCTGTCTTGATATCAGATCCCAAATACCCAGTAAATCACTTATCCACATAATTTGCAATAAATTAAATCTAATTTACACACGGTCCATGGCCCCATTGACTTACTGACTTGACTCATGTTTGTGTTTCAGAGTGACGGATCCAACTGAGCGCCGCCTGAAGCTGTGAGAGTCGACAGCTCTTCTAGTCTCTGGAGTTTCTTGCTTTGTCGACAATCCGGCAGCAACTTGAGCTAATTGATCACCTTTCCTGTAACACTGGTGAAATGACAGAGCTCCAGTTTCCTCCTTTACTTTCGACTCCATCTACTCAGTCGAAATGTTTCTCTGTTTTCCTGCGCTCGGCATCTAAGTGACCTCCTGTTGTATATGTTTGTATCTGTTGTCGCCTCTTCAGTGATGTTGTGCGTTGCAATGCTGACATCACATCAACCAGTTCACAAAGACACTATTTTTATATACACGTGAAAGTAAAAGAGACATGATCAGACCGTTCAGCTGCTGCAAATCTACTGTTTTTACTATCTAGACCAAATTGAAAGGAGATAATAACCTGTTTTTTTATTTGCAATCTCACAAATTCATTCTTGTGTATGTGTGTGATAAAAAATAAATAATTGTTTGCGTGTTGAAGTGAAAGTTCTACGAACACGAGGATATTACCTTATTGAGCTCATTGATTATTGATATAAATTGCATCAGTAGTCACTGGGTAACTGTAGCAATGATACAGTTCAGTGTGAAGTCTACGGATGGACATCAGGGACAAAGCAGAGGACTGTGGGAAACTGAGTCAGGGTTGTGAGGGACCGACACTGTTATACACTCATCACAGTAAACGATAGTATGCATATAAGCTCAATACTACTACTACTACTACTACTACTCAGTGGAGGTGGGCTGCAGGGGTCAGTGGACTTGACCTAACCTTAATCTAAACACAATTTTAACCTAACCCTAACTTGGACCACACACACACACACACACACACACACAGACACGCACACACACACACACGCAAACACACACAGGTGAAAACAATGCACGGCTGCAGGGTAATGAAGCATCCATCCAAATCCATTACACACAGCAGTAATATCGAAATCTCATTATAACACTCAATATGACAAACAGATTAAACTATTTAAAGTGGTCTGGTAAATAGTCTTGACGCCCAATCAAAGAGCTTTCTATGTATTTTCCATTCTCATGCACACACACACACTGTGTAATGTGCACTTTGTCTATCACACATCAGTCACACACGGCCTGCACAGACGTTTCATATCCTCACACTTTATACACTATTGCTGCAAATCTTGAATGTATACATGCAAAGTGGCTGCACTGATGACGGCTGACTGATCACTACCTAAGACACAGGCTTGACTCGGTCAGCCATGTTTTTTGCTTCCGTTTGACATCATGCGTCTGGATTGATCAGAGAAAGAAATCACAAAGGTCAGAATGTATGAATTTAGCTTGTAAACTCAGTGTCTCATTGCACAGACAGGATATTAGTGTGTCCGTCTCTTTGTAATTACACACATATACATAAAAGGAGATGATACAAGTTGCAGCAGTAGAGCAGCACATGAACCCTGAACCTTAGGGACCCCAGAACAGAGCCTTTCACCATAATGATGGTGAAGCAGAAATCTGGCAGAACGAGTTCAACCAGCGTCTCCGAAGCCGAAGTTTGTGAAACACAATGTCATCTCGAGCAGAGATTGGCCAATTAGATAGGCCAGGCCCTAACCTAGGATATTACTACGATGTGGCGATGTCCTATGACAGGTATTTAAATTATCGAAACTCTTTATTTGAAACCAATTTAATCAAATGTTCCATCAGTTGAGGTGTGGTGTTCTCGGGTGCGCTACAAGATTTCCTATGACAGACGACAGGTGTAATTAGGGCCATTCAGGCAACTGCTATGTTTGTGCACGTCATTTCCACTGATTCTCCAAATTGAATATAGACCTGTCTGATGAGGAAATTTTAGTAGCCTAGAAGGGTCCCTAAAAGTTTAAGTTTAATATGAGTTGAAGGAAGGTCAGGGAAACAGTTAGATTCTGAAGAATTGTTCATCCAAAGCACCACAGCCAATACTGCACTTACTGACATCCTCAAAAATATGACCGTCAAGTTTGAAGTTGAACTTGAGCGGTGAAAAGATTTGAGTTGAGGAACTCCCTGCCTCAGGGAAAAACCCCAAAAGCCAGAGAAGCTCCCGTCTGTCATGTTTGTTATGTTTTGTCATATAAGGCCTGTGAGGTCAGAGGTGTGTTTTTTACATTTTTATTATTTATCCAACATCACAATATCTCTACAACATTGACTGTGTGATTTTATTTGATTTCATTTGTGAACATTTGATCACAAAACACTTTCTGGTGAGATGAATAAAATGAAAGTTGGGGACCAAGTTGTAAGAGCATTGATTTAATACTGTCTGTCTGTGTCTGTGAATAAAAACTAAAAAACATGCAGTATTTATATTAATAGCTAGAACTCAGAATATATATTGTGCTCCTCATCAGGTCCTTGAATTTGACATATTGAGTATTTATGGCTGCAGGGTTTGTTTCTAGTGACTGACTGTGTCCCTCTGCTGTTTGATGCAGGTAGTGCACAGTGGGGTCTTCACTGAAAACTGCTGGTACCATAGAAACGGTTGATGGAAGCAAAGTTCCAAGCCAGAAAAAACACAATAAAACCATAGAAGTTGATGCCAGGACCGGGAAGAACAATGTCTCAAAGTACAGTATGTAACCGATGGAATAATTGGAATAATTATTTCTAATTATTAGTGAGCAGTTGTTACAATCTGGGTGTGTGTTGCCCCACCAATCCCATTGTAAGTGTTTAATTATTGTCTCCAAACCAGACATTAGTCTCAATGAAGTATTTAAACTCAGACCAACTTCTTATCGGGACAGAGACGGTCACAGTGGATCAAATATTTTCTTCTGACACCAACGGCCTCGTCGAGCACTTCTAACTTCTGGTGAGTGTTGTGTTTTCTTTTTCTATTTACAAATGAGTTCACAATATGTAACATTTAGAGTTAGGTCTTGTAGAAGAAAAAGAAAAAGAGGCGTCTAACTGGATATATTTTAATGTACATTTCAATAATAAAGGGTGTACAAATATTTATAAATGCTGAAAACGACAATTACATTTTTTTTTTTTTTTATAACTTCTAAATAATAAAAACTACCAAGATACCAGTTTGTCAAGATTGAGGCTTTGAGAATAATATATGTACATTTTTAAAGCCTACAGACACAAGATACAAAATGTGGATACATGACTATACAGTTGCAATCAGAAATATTCAACCCCCTCACCTCAATAGACATTATAGTGATGTGGATGACAGATAATGACAATAAATGACAAAAAAAACTCATCAAACAACAAAAGATATTTATTAATGCGTATTTTAGTTATTTTGACAACAGAAGTTGACTTAACTTTGAAGTTCAAATGAAAAATGTAACTCTTTCAACACATGTGCATGTGCGGTATTATTCAACCCCCCAGCTTCAGTACTTTGTGGCGCATCCTCTAGCT
Organism: Platichthys flesus; assembly: GCF_949316205.1. NCBI lineage: Eukaryota > Metazoa > Chordata > Actinopteri > Pleuronectiformes > Pleuronectidae > Platichthys > Platichthys flesus. Next base: position 4,273,301 of record NC_084953.1, on the reverse strand, counting down.
TTTATAACTTCTAAAAAATGTTTTTGGTAAGTGCAGACAAGCTTCTTACACCTCTCGATTGGAATCTTTGCCCATTTTTCAAGTGCAAAAGCCTCTAGATCAGTGATGTTTGATGGCGTCCATGCTGCAACTGCCTTTATTAAATCCCACCAAAGATTTTCAATCAAATTTGAATCTGGTGACTGTGAATGCCACTCCAGGACGTTCCAGGATCTTTTTCTCAACCAAGCTTTGGTGGATTTGGAGATTTTGCTTTGGATCATTGTCTTGCTGGAAAGTCCAATGATCACCAAGGTTTAATTTGTCAACAGAAGGAATCACATTCCTCTTTAAAATGGCCTGGTATTTCTGTGAATCCATGATGCAATGTACACAATGAAGATTGCTAGTTCCTGCCACAGAAAAACAGCCCAACATCATCTTTGACCAACCTCCATGCTGAACTATGGGGATGGTATTCTTCTGGTCATAAGCCTGTCCTTTTCACACGCCAGACATACCTGGTATGGTATGTAGCTGGTCCATACGTCCAAACAGTTCCAGTTTGTTTTCATCAGTCCATAGAACTGTCACCCAAAACTCTGTAGGCCTATCCAAATTCCTCCTGGCATATTCTAGTCGACTTTTGATGTTGCTTGTGGTCAAGAGCTGAGTGCATCTTGGAGCCGGCCACTAAGTCCTTTATTATTCAGTGCACATCTTATAGTTGCCACTGCAGCACTTGTACCAGCCTTCATCAGGTCATCCTGTAGGTGTCTTGCAGTCACACAGGGGTTTATCTGAGTTGTTCTGACTAAGTTGCTGAGGGTCCTTGATGAAATGCTGGGCTTTCTTCCACGGCCAGGCATGTTTAAAGCCGCTCCATCACTTTTAAATTTCCTTAAAATGTTCCCAATTGTGTCTCTTGGAATCTAATTTTTTGGGGAATTCTTCTTCTACCCAAGGCCTTTCAGGTGTGATGAAATAATCTCCTCTCTCAGCTTTTGTGTAAGCTACTTTGTCTTTCCCATGATTGCAAGTCACCTTGAATACCTTCATGGGTGGGGTTTATATATGCATCACAGCTGAAGCAAATGAAGGATCAGTATAGAGTTCCCAAAGGCTTAATAATGTTTCAACTCAACTTTAGGACAAAAAAAAACTGTCAGACAGCTTTAAAAACAACAATATTATATAGGGGTTGAATAATTGTGACATGGCTATCTTAACAAAATATACTGCTACACACAAATTCTACATCATGCATTTTCCGTTTTGATTTTCTTTATCACTCAACTCATAAAGAAGGAATCCGAAGCAAAATCTTGATCAAAGAACAAGATTTTGTCTACTTTAATTGATAAATCCTTAAAATCTTTGGGGGGTTGAATATTTCTGATTGCAACTGAAGGTGATGTGTGTGTTTTTTAGATGTGGTTGTACATTGTGAAAGAAAAGCAATACTCTTAATTTAAAACTGATTCCATAAAAGTGTTGGATTAAAATGTATAATGGTAATAATTTCTTACTTCCTTGTACAACTCTGCAGGTTGAAAGGTCCAACTCAATCTGCAAAAAGATGAAATTGGTATTATATTTCATTCTTTTTTTTCTGAATAATCAAATCAAATGATTTGCTGTGTTGACTATAACATGTTGAATGACATAGTAATTCTCATCTTTTCATTCTACCTCTGTTCATTTTTCTCCAGCAGTTACAAATTACTCTGCTTGCTGTTTTGCTTGTTGGTAAGTTAAGTGTTCATGATAGTAAAATGGTATGTCCATTACTCTTGATTCATTTAAGGGATTGGTACATAGGCAGCTGGAATTGCTTCTTCGAAACGGAATAAGTCTAGTTTGACATTTGAAAGGTCTTCCAAGAAAAACAAGCAAGTCCAGCTGCCTGTTTGAAAAGATGAAAAACTCAAGGAGGAGAATCTGGAGGAGAATCTTCACAGACATGTTTTCCAAAAATTCACTTATTTTTTGTTGTTGTTTTCTACAGGAAGCTACCAGCATAACCTGAAACCAGGTGGTAACCAGCAACTTAGCAACAAAGGTAGCAAGCAGATTCCTGCCGAACCAGATGAAATCAATCAACCAGGAAAAGATCCAAACCCCGGAAAGAAATACACACCAGGTAAAGACAACACACCAGGAAAATATCCAAAGCCCGGTAAAGAAGACAAACCGGATAAAGACAACAAACCAGGAAAATATCCAGATCAAGGTAAAGAAGACAAACCAGATGTAGACAACAAACCAGGAAAATATCAAAAGCCCGGTAAAGAAGACAAATCAGATGAAGACAACAAACCAGGAAAATATCCAGATCACGGTGAAGAAGACAAACCAGATAAAGATGACGAACCAGGAAAATATCCAGATCACGGAAAAGAAGAAAAAACGGATAAAGACGACAAACCAGGAAAATATCCAGATCATGGTAACAACGGCAAACCAGATAAAGACAACAAATCAGGAAAATATCCAAAACCCGGAAAAGATGACAAACCAAATAAGGACGACAAACCAGGAAAATATCCAGATCACGGTAAAGAAGACAAACCAGATAAAGACAACAAACCAGGAAAATATCCAAAACCTGGTAAAGATGACAAACCAGATGAAGACGACAAACCAGGAAAATATCCAGATCACGGTAACAACAGCAAACCAGATAGAGACAACAAGCCAGGAAAATATCCAGATCACGATAAAGATGAAAAACCAGATGAAGACGACAAACCAGGAAAATATCCAGATCACGGTAACAACAGTAAACCAGATGAAGACAACAAATCAGGAAAATATCCAAAACCGGGTAAAGATGACAAACCAGATAAAGACAACAAAACAGGAAGATATCCAGATCATGGTAAAGAAGACAAACCAGACAAAGAAAACAAACCGGAAAAATATCCAGATCATAGTAACAACAGCAAACCAAATAAAGACAACAAACCAGGAAAATATCCAGATCATGGTAAAGAAGACAAACCAGATGTAGACAACAAACCAGGAAAATATCCAATGCCCGGTAAAGAAGACAACCCAGATGAAGACAACAAACCAGGAAAATATCCAGATCACGGTAAAGAAGACAAACCAGATAAAGACAACAAACCAGGAAAATATCCAAAACCCGGTAAAGATGACAAACCAGATGAAGACGACAAACAAGGAAAATATCCAGATCACGGTAACAACAGCAAACCAGATAGAGACAACAAGCCAGGAAAATATCCAGATCACGATAAAGATGAAAAATCAGATGAAGACGACAAACCAGGAACATATCCAGATCACGGTAACAACAATAAACCAGATAAAGACAACAAATCAGGAAAATATCCAAAACCGGGTAAAGATGACAAACCAGATAAAGACAACAAAACAGGAAAATATCCAGATCATGGTAAAGAAGACAAACCAGACAAAGACAACAAACCAGAAAAATATCCAGATCATAGTAACAACAGCAAACCAAATAAAGACATCAAACCAGGAAAATATCCAGATCACGGTAAAGAAGACAAACCAGATGTAGACAACAAACCAGGAAAATATCCAAAGCCCGGTAAAGAAGACAACCCAGATGAAGACAACAAACCAGGAAAATATCCAGATCACGGTAAAGAAGACAAACCAGATAAAGACGACAAACCAGAAATATATCCAGATCATGGTAACAACAGCAAACCAAATAAAGACAACGAACCAGGAAAATATCCAAAACCGGGTAAAGATGACAAACCAGATAAAGACGACCAACCAGGAAAATATCCAGATCACGGTAACAACAGCAAACCAGATAAAGACAACAAACCAGGAAAATATCCAGATCACGATAAAGATGAAAAACCAGATGTAGACGACAAACCAGGAAAATATCCAGATCATGGTAAAGAAGACAAACCAGACAAAGAAAACAAACCGGAAAAATATCCAGATCATAGTAACAACAGCAAACCAAATAAAGACAACAAACCAGGAAAATATCCAAAACCCGGTAAAGATGACAAACCAGATAAAGACGACAAACCAGGAAAATATCCAGATCACGGTAACAACAGCAAACCAGATAAAGACAACAAACCAGGAAAATATCCAGATCACGATAAAGATGAAAAACCAGATGTAGACGACAAACCAGGAAAATATCCAGATCACGGTAACAACAGCAAACCAGATAAAGAAAACAAACCAGGAAAATATCCAGATCACGGTGAAGAAGAAAAACCAGGCAAAGACAACAAACCAGGAAAATATCCAAAACCAGGTAAAGATGACAAACCAGATAAAGAAAACAAAACAGGAAATTATCCTGATCATCGTAACAACAGCAAACCAGATAAAGAAAACAAACCAGGAAAATATCCAGATCATGGTAACAACAGCATACCAGATAAAGAAAACAAACCAGGAAAATATCCAGATCACGGTAAAGAAGACAAACCAGATAAAGACACCACTACCCCAACAACAACAACCAATACTCCAACAACAACCCCTTCTCCAACAACAAAAACCACTACCCCAACAACAACAAACACTACCCCAACAACAACAAACACTACCCCAACAACAACCACTACACCAACGACAACCACCACTACCCCAACAACACTAATCACTACTCCAACAACAACAACCACTACCCCAAAAACAACAACAACCACTACCCAAACAACAACCACCACTACCCCAACAACCACTACTCTAACAACAACAACCACTACCCCAACAACCACTGCTCAAACAACAACCACTACTCCAACAACAACAACCAATACGCCAACAACAACAACCACTACTCCAACAACAACAACCACTACCCCAACAACAAAATATCCAGATAACAGTAAAGAAGAAAAACAAGATGAAGACGACAAACCAGGAAAATATCCAGATCACGGTAAAGAAGACAAACCAGATAAAGACACCACTACCCCAACAACAACAACCAATACTCAAACAACAACAACCCCTTCTCCAACAACAACAACCACTATCCCAACAACAATAACCACTACTCCAACAACAACTGCCACTACCCCAACAACAACAAACACTACCCCAACAACAACAAACACTACCCCAACAACAACCACCACTACCCCAACAACCACTACTCCAACAACAACAACCACTGCTCAAACAACAACCACTACCCCAAACACAACAACCACTACCCCAACAACAACCACTACACCAACGACAACCACCACTACCCCAACAACAACAACCACTATCCCAACAAAAATAACCACTACTCCAACAACAACTGCCACTACCCCAACAACAACAACAACTACCCCAACAACAACAAACACTACCCCAACAACAACCACTACACAAACGACAACCACCACTACCCCAACAACAGAATATCCAGATAACAGTAAAGAAGAAAAAGCAGATGAAGACGATAGTGGTAAATATCCAGATAACAGTAAAGAAGAAAAAGCAGATGAAGACACCACTACCCCAACAACAACAACCAATACTCCAACAACAACAACCCATTCTCCAACAACAACAACCACTATCCCAACAACAATAACCACTACTCCAACAACAACTGCCACTACTCCAACAACAACAACCACTACCCCAAAAATAACAACAAACACTACCCCAACAACAACCACCACTACCCCAACAACCACTACTCTAACAACAACAACCACTACCCCAACAACCACTGCTCAAACAACAACCACTACTCCAACAACAACAACCAATACGCCAACAACAACAACCACTACTCCAACAACAACAACCACTACCCCAACAACAACAACCACTATCCCAACAACAATAATAACTACTCCAACAACAAGTGCCACTACCCCAACAACAACAACCACTACTCCAACAACAACAACCACTGCTCAAACATCAACCACTACTCCAACAACAACAACCACTACCCCAACAACAGAATATCCAGATAACAGTAAAGAAGACAAACCAGATAAAGACACCACTACCCCAACAACAACAACCAATACTCCAACAACAACAACAACCACTACCCCAACAACAACAACCACTACCCCAACAACAGAAAATCCAGATAACAGTAAAGAAGACAAACCAGATAAAGACACCACTACACCAACGACAACCACCACTACCCCAACAACAGAATATCCAGATAACAGTAAAGAAGAAAAACCAGATGAAGACGATAGTGGTGAATATCCAGATAACAGTAAAGAAGAAAAAGTAGATGAAGACGACAAACCAGGAAAATATCCAGATCACGGTAAAGAAGACAAACCAGATAAAGACACCACTACCCCAACAACAACAACCAATACTCCAACAACAACAACTCCTTCTCCAACAACAACAACCACTATCCCAACAACAATAACCACTACTCCAACAACAGCTGCCACTACTCCAACAACAACAACCACTACCCCAAAAACAACAACAAACACTACCCCAACAACAACCACCACTACCCCAACAACCACTACTCTAACAACAACAACCACTACCCCAACAACCACTGCTCAAACAACAACCACTACTCCAACAACAACAACCAATACGCCAACAACAACAACCACTACTCCAACAACAACAACCACTACCCCAACAACAACAACCACTATCCCAACAACAATAATAACTACTCCAACAACAAGTGCCACTACCCCAACAACAACAACCAATACTCCAACAACAACAACTCCTTCTCCAACAACAACAACCACTATCCCAACAACAATAACCACTACTCCAACAACAGCTGCCACTACTCCAACAACAACAACCACTACCCCAAAAACAACAACAAACACTACCCCAACAACAACCACCACTACCCCAACAACCACTACTCTAACAACAACAACCACTACCCCAACAACCACTGCTCAAACAACAACCACTACTCCAACAACAACAACCAATACGCCAACAACAACAACCACTACCCCAACAACAACAACCACTATCCCAACAACAATAATAACTACTCCAACAACAAGTGCCACTACCCCAACAACAACAACCACTACTCCAACAACAACAACCACTGCTCAAACAACAACCACTACTCCAACAACAACAACCACTACCCCAACAACAGAATATCCAGATAACAGTAAAGAAGACAAACCAGATAAAGACACCACTACCCCACCAACAAAAACCAATACTCCAACAACAACAACCCCTTCTCCAACAACAACAACCACTATCCCAACAACAACAACCACTACCCAAAAAACAGCAACAACCACTGCTCAAAAAACAACCACTACTCCAACAACAACAACCACTACCCCAACAACAGAATATCCAGATAACAGTAAAGAAGAAAAACCAGATGAAGACGACAAACCAGGAAAATATCCAGATCACGGTAAAGAAGACAATCCAGATAAAGACACCACTACCCCAACAACAACAACCACTACCCCAACAACAACAAACACTACCCCAACAACAACCACTACAACAACGACAACCACCACTACCCCAAAAACAGAATATCCTAATAACAGTAAAGAAGAAAAAGCAGATGAAGACGATAGTGGTGAATATCCAGATAACAGTAAAGAAGACAAACCAGATAAAGACACCACTACCCCAACAACAACAACCAATACTCAAACAACAACAACCCCTTCTCCAACAACAACAACCACTATCCCAACAACAATAACCACTACTCCAACAACAGCTGCCACAACTCCAACAACAACAACCACTACCCCAAAAACAACAACAAACACTACCCCAACAACAACCACCACTACCCCAACAACCACTACTCTAACAACAACAACCACTACCCCAACAACCACTGCTCAAACAACAACCACTACTCCAACAACAACAACCAATACGCCAACAACAACAACCACTACTCCAACAACAACAACCACTACCCCAACAACAACAACCACTATCCCAACAACAATAATAACTACTCCAACAAGTGCCACTACCCCAACAACAACAACCACTACTCCAACAACAACAACCACTACCCCAACAACAACAAACACTACCCCAACAACAACCACTACACCAACGACAACCACCACTACCCCAACAACAGAATATCCAGATAACAGTAAAGAAGAAAAAGCAGATGAAGACGATAGTGGTGAATATCCAGATAACAGTAAAGAAGAAAAAGCAGATGAAGACACCACTACCCCAACAACAACAACCAATACTCCAACAACAACAACCCATTCTCCAACAACAACAACCACTATCCCAACAACAATAACCACTACTCCAACAACTGCCACTACTCCAACAACAACAACCAATACGCCAACAACAACAACCACTACTCCAACAACAACAACCACTACCCCAACAACAACAACCACTATCCCAACAACAATAATAACTACTCCAACAACAAGTGCCACTACCCCAACAACAACAACCACTACTCCAACAACAACAACCACTGCTCAAACAACAACCACTACTCCAACAACAACAACCACTACCCCAACAACAGAATATCCAGATAAAAGTAAAGAAGACAAACCAGATAAAGACACCACTACCCCAACAACAACAACCAATACTCCAACAACAACAACCCCTTCTCCAACAACAACAACCACTACCCCAACAACAACAACCACTACCCCAACAACAGAATATCCAGATAACAGTAAAGAAGACAAACCAGATAAAGACACCACTACACCAACGACAACCACCACTACCCCAACAACAGAATATCCAGATAACAGTAAAGAAGAAAAACCAGATGAAGACGATATTGGTGAATATCCAGATAACAGTAAAGAAGAAAAAGCAGATGAAGACGACAAACCAGGAAAATATCCAGATCACGGTAAAGAAGACAAACCAGATAAAGACACCACTACCCCAACAACAACAACCAATACTCCAACAACAACAACCCCTTCTCCAACAACAACAACCACTATCCCAACAACAATAACCACTACTCCAACAACAGCTGCCACAACTCCAACAACAACAACCACTACCCCAAAAACAACAACAAACACTACCCCAACAACAACCACCACTACCCCAACAACCACTACTCTAACAACAACAACCACTACCCCAACAACCACTGCTCAAACAACAACCACTACTCCAACAACAACAACCAATACGCCAACAACAACAACCACTACTCCAACAACAACAACCACTACCCCAACAACAACAACCACTATCCCAACAACAATAATAACTACTCCAACAACAAGTGCCACAACCCCAACAACAACAACCACTACTCCAACAACAACAACCACTACCCCAACAACAACAAACACTACCCCAACAACAACCACTACACCAACGACAACCACCACTACCCCAACAACAGAATATCCAGATAACAGTAAAGAAGAAAAAGCAGATGAAGACGATAGTGGTGAATATCCAGATAACAGTAAAGAAGAAAAAGCAGATGAAGACACCACTACCCCAACAACAACAACCAATACTCCAACAACAACAACCCATTCTCCAACAACAACAACCACTATCCCAACAACAATAACCACTACTCCAACAACAACTGCCACTACTCCAACAACAACAACCACTACCCCAACAACCACTACTCTAACAACAACAAACACTACCCCAACAACAACAACCACTACCCCAACAACCACTGCTCAAACAACAACCACTACTCCAACAACAACAACCAATACGCCAACAACAACAACCACTACTCCAACAACAACAACCACTACCCCAACAACAACAACCACTATCCCAACAACAATAATAACTACTCCAACAACAAGTGCCACTACCCCAACAACAACAACCACTACTCCAACAACAACAACCACTGCTCAAACAACCACCACTACTCCAACAACAACAACCACTACCCCAACAACAGAATATCCAGATAACAGTAAAGAAGACAAACCAGATAAAGACACCACTACTCCAACAACAACAACCAATACTCCAACAACAACAACCCCTTCTCCAACAACAACAACCACTACCCCAACAACAACAACCACTACCCCAACAACAGAACATCCAGATAACAGTAAAGAAGACAAACCAGATAAAGACACCACTACACCAACGACAACCACCACTACCCCAACAACAGAATATCCAGATAACAGTAAAGAAGAAAAAGCAGATGAAGACGATAGTGGTGAATATCCAGATAACAGTAAAGAAGAAAAAGCAGATGAAGACACCACTACCCCAACAACAACAACCAATACTCCAACAACAACAACCTATTCTCCAACAACAACAACCACTATCCCAACAACAATAACCACTACTCCAACAACAACTGCCACTACTCCAACAACAACAACCACTACCCCAACAACCACTACTCTAACAACAACAAACACTACCCCAACAACAACCACCACTACCCCAACAACCACTACTCTAACAACAACAACCACTACCCCAACAACCACTGCTCAAACAACAACCACTACTCCAACAACAACAACCAATACGCCAACAACAACAACCACTACTCCAACAACAACAACCACTACCCCAACAACAACAACCACTATCCCAACAACAATAATAACTACTCCAACAACAAGTGCCACTACCCCAACAACAACAACCACTACTCCAACAACAACAACCACTGCTCAAACAACAACCACTACTCCAACAACAACAACCACTACCCCAACAACAGAATATCCAGATAACAGTAAAGAAGACAAACCAGATAAAGACACCACTACCCCAACAACAACAACCAATACTCCAACAACAACAACCCCTTCTCCAACAACAACAACCACTACCCCAACAACAACAACCACTACCCCAACAACAGAATATCCAGATAACAGTAAAGAAGACAAACCAGATAAAGACACCACTACACCAACGACAACCACCACTACCCCACCAACAACAACAACCCCTTCTCCAACAACAACAACCACTATCCCAACAACAATAACCACTACTCCAACAACAGCTGCCACAACTCCAACAACAACAACCACTACCCCAAAAACAACAACAAACACTACCCCAACAACAACCACCACTACCCCAACAACCACTACTCTAACAACAACAACCACTACCCCAACAACCACTGCTCAAACAACAACCACTACTCCAACAACAACAACCAATACGCCAACAACAACAACCACTACTCCAACAACAACAACCAATACTCCAACAACAACAACCCCTTCTCCAACAACAACAACCACTACCCCAACAACAACAACCACTATCCCAACAACAATAATAACTACTCCAACAACAAGTGCCACAACCCCAACAACAACAACCACTACTCCAACAACAACAACCACTACCCCAACAACAACAAACACTACCCCAACAACAACCACTACACCAACGACAACCACCACTACCCCAACAACAGAATATCCAGATAACAGTAAAGAAGAAAAAGCAGATGAAGACGATAGTGGTGAATATCCAGATAACAGTAAAGAAGAAAAAGCAGATGAAGACACCACTACCCCAACAACAACAACCAATACTCCAACAACAACAACCCATTCTCCAACAACAACAACCACTATCCCAACAACAATAACCACTACTCCAACAACAACTGCCACTACTCCAACAACAACAACCACTACCCCAACAACCACTACTCTAACAACAACAAACACTACCCCAACAACAACCACCACTACCCCAACAACCACTACTCTAACAACAACAACCACTACCCCAACAACCACTGCTCAAACAACAACCACTACTCCAACAACAACAACCAATACGCCAACAACAACAACCACTACTCCAACAACAACAACCACTACCCCAACAACAACAACCACTATCCCAACAACAATAATAACTACTCCAACAACAAGTGCCACTACCCCAACAACAACAACCACTACTCCAACAACAACAACCACTGCTCAAACAACAACCACTACTCCAACAACAACAACCACTACCCCAACAACAGAATATCCAGATAACAGTAAAGAAGACAAACCAGATAAAGACACCACTACCCCAAAAACAACAACCAATACTCCAACAACAACAACCCCTTCTCCAACAACAACAATCACTACCCCAACAACAACAACCACTACCCCAACAACAACAACCACTATCCCAACAACAATAATAACTACTCCAACAACAAGTGCCACTACCCCAACAACAACAACCACTACTCCAACAACAACAACCACTGCTCAAACAACAACCACTACTCCAACAACAACAACCACTACCCCAACAACAGAATATCCAGATAACAGTAAAGAAGACAAACCAGATAAAGACACCACTACCCCAACAACAACAACCAATACTCCAACAACAACAACCCCTTCTCCAACAACAACAATCACTACCCCAACAACAACAACCACTACCCCAACAACAGAACATCCAGATAACAGTAAAGAAGACAAACCAGATAAAGACACCACTACACCAACGACAACCACCACTACCCCAACAACAGAATATCCAGATAACAGTAAAGAAGAAAAACCAGATGAAGACGATAGTGGTGAATATCCAGATAACAGCAAAGAAGAAAAAGCAGATGAAGACGATAGTGGTGAATATCCAGATAACAGTAAAGAAGAAAAACCAGATGAAGACGACAAACCAGGAAAATATCCAGATCACGGTAAAGAAGACAATCCAGATAAAGACACCACTACCCCAACAACAACAACCACTACCCCAACAACAACAAACACTACCCCAACAACAACCACTACACCAACGACAACCACCACTACCCCAACAACAGAATATACAGATAACAGTAAAGAAGACAAACCAGAAAAAGACACCACTACCCCAACAACAACAACCAATACCCCAACAACAACAACCACTGCTCAAACAACAACCACTACTCCAACAACAACAACCACTACCCCAACAACAGAATATCCAGATAACAGTAAAGAAGACAAACCAGATAAACACACCACTACCCCAACAACAACAACCAATACTCCAACAACAACAACCCCTTCTCCAACAACAACAACCACTACCCCAACAACAACAACCACTACCCCAACAACAGAACATCCAGATAACAGTAAAGAAGACAAACCAGATAAAGACACCACTACACCAACGACAACCACCACTACCCCAACAACAGAATATCCAGATAACAGTAAAGAAGAAAAAGCAGATGAAGACGATAGTGGTGAATATCCAGATAACAGTAAAGAAGAAAAAGCAGATGAAGACACCACTACCCCAACAACAACAACCAATACTCCAACAACAACAACCCATTCTCCAACAACAACAACCACTATCCCAACAACAATAACCACTACTCCAACAACAACTGCCACTACTCCAACAACAACAACCACTACCCCAACAACCACTACTCTAACAACAACAAACACTACCCCAACAACAACCACCACTACCCCAACAACCACTACTCTAACAACAACAACCACTACCCCAACAACCACTGCTCAAACAACAACCACTACTCCAACAACAACAACCAATACGCCAACAACAACAACCACTACTCCAACAACAACAACCACTACCCCAACAACAACAACCACTATCCGAACAACAATAATAACTACTCCAACAACAAGTGCCACTACCCCAACAACAACAACCACTACTCCAACAACAACAACCACTGCTCAAACAACAACCACTACTCCAACAACAACAACCACTACCCCAACAACAGAATATCCAGATAACAGTAAAGAAGACAAACCAGATAAAGACACCACTACCCCAACAACAACAACCAATACTCCAACAACAACAACCCCTTCTCCAACAACAACAACCACTACCCCAACAACAACAACCACTACCCCAACAACAGAATATCCAGATAACAGTAAAGAAGACAAACCAGATAAAGACACCACTACACCAACGACAACCACCACTACCCCGACAACAGAATATCCAGATAACAGTAAAGAAGAAAAACCAGATGAAGACAATAGTGGTGAATATCCAGATAACAGTAAAGAAGAAAAAGCAGATGAAGACGACGAACCAGGAAAATATCCAGATCACGGTAAAGAAGACAAATCAGATAAAGACACCACTACCCCAACAACAACAACCAATACTCCAACAACAACAACCACTGCTCAAACAACAACCACTACTCCAACAACAACAACCACTACCCCAACAACAACAAACACTACCCCAACAACAACCACTACACCAACGACAACCACCACTACCACAACAACAGAATATCCAGATAACAGTAAAGAAGAAAAAGCAGATGAAGACGATAGTGGTGAATATCCAGATAACAGTAAAGAAGAAAAAGCAGATGAAGACACCACTACCCCAACAACAACAACCAATACTCCAACAACAACAACCCATTCTCCAACAACAACAATCACTACCCCAACAACAACAACCACTACCCCAACAACAACAACCACTATCCCAACAACAATAATAACTACTCCAACAACAAGTGCCACAACCCCAACAACAACAACCACTACTCCAACAACAACAACCACTACCCCAACAACAACAAACACTACCCCAACAACAACCACTACACCAACGACAACCACCACTACCCCAACAACAGAATATCCAGATAACAGTAAAGAAGAAAAAGCAGATGAAGACGATAGTGGTGAATATCCAGATAACAGTAAAGAAGAAAAAGCAGATGAAGACACCACTACCCCAACAACAACAACCAATACTCCAACAACAACAACCCATTCTCCAACAACAACAACCACTATCCCAACAACAATAACCACTACTCCAACAACAACTGCCACTACTCCAACAACAACAACCACTACCCCAACAACCACTACTCTAACAACAACAAACACTACCCCAACAACAACCACCACTACCCCAACAACCACTACTCTAACAACAACAACCACTACCCCAACAACCACTGCTCAAACAACAACCACTACTCCAACAACAACAACCAATACGCCAACAACAACAACCACTACTCCAACAACAACAATCACTACCCCAACAACAACAACCACTACCCCAACAACAACAACCACTATCCCAACAACAATAATAACTACTCCAACAACAAGTGCCACTACCCCAACAACAACAACCACTACTCCAACAACAACAACCACTGCTCAAACAACAACCACTACTCCAACAACAACAACCACTACCCCAACAACAGAATATCCAGATAACAGTAAAGAAGACAAACCAGATAAAGACACCACTACCCCAACAACAACAACCAATACTCCAACAACAACAACCCCTTCTCCAACAACAACAATCACTACCCCAACAACAACAACCACTACCCCAACAACAGAACATGCAGATAACAGTAAAGAATACAAAC
The DNA here is from genome assembly GCF_949316205.1 of Platichthys flesus. Classification (NCBI taxonomy): domain Eukaryota; kingdom Metazoa; phylum Chordata; class Actinopteri; order Pleuronectiformes; family Pleuronectidae; genus Platichthys; species Platichthys flesus. Next base: position 4,257,934 of record NC_084953.1, on the reverse strand, counting down.
CAGATAAAGACACCACTACACCAACGACAACCACCACTACCCCAACAACAGAATATCCAGATAACAGTAAAGAAGAAAAACCAGATGAAGACGATAGTGGTGAATATCCAGATAACAGTAAAGAAGAAAAAGCATATGAAGACGATAGTGGTGAATATCCAGATAACAGTAAAGAAGAAAAACCAGATGAAGACGACAAACCAGGAAAATATCCAGATCACGGTAAAGAAGACAATCCAGATAAAGACACCACTACCCCAACAACAACAACCACTACCCCAACAACAACAAACACTACCCCAACAACAACCACTACACCAACGACAACCACCACTACCCCAACAACAGAATATACAGATAACAGTAAAGAAGACAAACCAGATAAAGACACCACTACCCCAACAACAACAACCAATACCCCAACAACAACAACCACTGCTCAAACAACAACCACTACTCCAACAACAACAACCACTACCCCAACAACAGAATATCCAGATAACAGTAAAGAAGACAAACCAGATAAACACACCACTACCCCAACAACAACAACCAATACTCCAACAACAACAACCCCTTCTCCAACAACAACAACCACTACCCCAACAACAACAACCACTACCCCAACAACAGAACATCCAGATAACAGTAAAGAAGACAAACCAGATAAAGACACCACTACACCAACGACAACCACCACTACCCTAACAACAGAATATCCAGATAACAGTAAAGAAGAAAAAGCAGATGAAGACGATAGTGGTGAATATCCAGATAACAGTAAAGAAGAAAAAGCAGATGAAGACACCACTACCCCAACAACAACAACCAATACTCCAACAATAACAACCCATTCTCCAACAACAACAACCACTATCCCAACAACAATAACCACTACTCCAACAACAACTGCCACTACTCCAACAACAACAACCACTACCCCAACAACCACTACTCTAACAACAACAAACACTACCCCAACAACAACCACCACTACCCCAACAACCACTACTCTAACAAGAACAACCACTACCCCAACAACCACTGCTCAAACAACAACCACTACTCCAACAACAACAACCAATACGCCAACAACAACAACCACTACTCCAACAACAACAACCACTACCCCAACAACAACAACCACTATCCGAACAACAATAATAACTACTCCAACAACAAGTGCCACTACCCCAACAACAACAACCACTACTCCAACAACAACAACCACTGCTCAAACAACAACCACTACTCCAACAACAACAACCACTACCCCAACAACAGAATATCCAGATAACAGTAAAGAAGACAAACCAGATAAAGACACCACTACCCCAACAACAACAACCAATACTCCAACAACAACAACCCCTTCTCCAACAACAACAACCACTACCCCAACAACAACAACCACTACCCCAACAACAGAATATCCAGATAACAGTAAAGAAGACAAACCAGATAAAGACACCACTACACCAACGACAACCACCACTACCCCGACAACAGAATATCCAGATAACAGTAAAGAAGAAAAACCAGATGAAGACAATAGTGGTGAATATCCAGATAACAGTAAAGAAGAAAAAGCAGATGAAGACGACGAACCAGGAAAATATCCAGATCACGGTAAAGAAGACAAATCAGATAAAGACACCACTACCCCAACAACAACAACCAATACTCCAACAACAACAACCACTGCTCAAACAACAACCACTACTCCAACAACAACAACCACTACCCCAACAACAACAAACACTACCCCAACAACAACCACTACACCAACGACAACCACCACTACCCCAACAACAGAATATCCAGATAACAGTAAAGAAGAAAAAGCAGATGAAGACGATAGTGGTGAATATCCAGATAACAGTAAAGAAGAAAAAGCAGATGAAGACACCACTACCCCAACAACAACAACCAATACTCCAACAACAACAACCCATTCTCCAACAACAACAACCACTATCCCAACAACAATAACCACTACTCCAACAACAACTGCCACTACTCCAACAACAACAACCACTACCCCAACAACCACTACTCTAACAACAACAAACACTACCCCAACAACAACAACCACTACCCCAACAACCACTGCTCAAACAACAACCACTACTCCAACAACAACAACCAATACGCCAACAACAACAACCACTACTCCAACAACAACAACCACTACCCCAACAACAACAACCACTATCCCAACAACAATAATAACTACTCCAACAACAAGTGCCACTACCCCAACAACAACAACCACTACTCCAACAACAACAACCACTGCTCAAACAACCACCACTACTCCAACAACAACAACCACTACCCCAACAACAGAATATCCAGATAACAGTAAAGAAGACAAACCAGATAAAGACACCACTACCCCAACAACAACAACCAATACTCCAACAACAACAACCCCTTCTCCAACAACAACAACCACTACCCCAACAACAACAACCACTACCCCAACAACAGAACATCCAGATAACAGTAAAGAAGACAAACCAGATAAAGACACCACTACACCAACGACAACCACCACTACCCCAACAACAGAATATCCAGATAACAGTAAAGAAGAAAAAGCAGATGAAGACGATAGTGGTGAATATCCAGATAACAGTAAAGAAGAAAAAGCAGATGAAGACACCACTACCCCAACAACAACAACCAATACTCCAACAACAACAACCAATTCTCCAACAACAACAACCACTATCCCAACAACAATAACCACTACTCCAACAACAACTGCCACTACTCCAACAACAACAACCACTACCCCAAAAACAACAACAAACACTACCCCAACAACAACAAACACTACCCCAACAACAACCACTACACCAACGACAACCACCACTACCCCAACAACAGAATATCCAGATAACAGTAAAGAAGAAAAAGCAGATGAAGACGATAGTGGTGAATATCCAGATAACAGTAAAGAAGAAAAAGCAGATGAAGACGATAGTGGTGAATATCCAGATAACAGTAAAGAAGAAAAACCAGATGAAGACGACAAACCAGGAAAATATCCAGATCACGGTAAAGAAGACAATCCAGATAAAGACACCACTACCCCAACAACAACAACCACTACCCCAACAACAACAAACACTACCCCAACAACAACCACTACACCAACGACAACCACCACTACCCCAACAACAGAATATACAGATAACAGTAAAGAAGACAAACCAGATAAAGACACCACTACCCCAACAACAACAACCAATACCCCAACAACAACAACCACTGCTCAAACAACAACCACTACTCCAACAACAACAACCACTACCCCAACAACAGAATATCCAGATAACAGTAAAGAAGACAAACCAGATAAACACACCACTACCCCAACAACAACAACCAATACTCCAACAACAACAACCCCTTCTCCAACAACAACAACCACTACCCCAACAACAACAACCACTACCCCAACAACAGAACATCCAGATAACAGTAAAGAAGACAAACCAGATAAAGACACCACTACACCAACGACAACCACCACTACCCCAACAACAGAATATCCAGATAACAGTAAAGAAGAAAAAGCAGATGAAGACGATAGTGGTGAATATCCAGATAACAGTAAAGAAGAAAAAGCAGATGAAGACACCACTACCCCAACAACAACAACCAATACTCCAACAACAACAACCCATTCTCCAACAACAACAACCACTATCCCAACAACAATAACCACTACTCCAACAACAACTGCCACTACTCCAACAACAACAACCACTACCCCAACAACCACTACTCTAACAACAACAAACACTACCCCAACAACAACCACCACTACCCCAACAACCACTACTCTAACAAGAACAACCACTACCCCAACAACCACTGCTCAAACAACAACCACTACTCCAACAACAACAACCAATACGCCAACAACAACAACCACTACTCCAACAACAACAACCACTACCCCAACAACAACAACCACTATCCGAACAACAATAATAACTACTCCAACAACAAGTGCCACTACCCCAACAACAACAACCACTACTCCAACAACAACAACCACTGCTCAAACAACAACCACTACTCCAACAACAACAACCACTACCCCAACAACAGAATATCCAGATAACAGTAAAGAAGACAAACCAGATAAAGACACCACTACCCCAACAACAACAACCAATACTCCAACAACAACAACCCCTTCTCCAACAACAACAACCACTACCCCAACAACAACAACCACTACCCCAACAACAGAATATCCAGATAACAGTAAAGAAGACAAACCAGATAAAGACACCACTACACCAACGACAACCACCACTACCCCGACAACAGAATATCCAGATAACAGTAAAGAAGAAAAACCAGATGAAGACAATAGTGGTGAATATCCAGATAACAGTAAAGAAGAAAAAGCAGATGAAGACGACGAACCAGGAAAATATCCAGATCACGGTAAAGAAGACAAATCAGATAAAGACACCACTACCCCAACAACAACAACCAATACTCCAACAACAACAACCACTGCTCAAACAACAACCACTACTCCAACAACAACAACCACTACCCCAACAACAACAAACACTACCCCAACAACAACCACTACACCAACGACAACCACCACTACCCCAACAACAGAATATCCAGATAACAGTAAAGAAGAAAAAGCAGATGAAGACGATAGTGGTGAATATCCAGATAACAGTAAAGAAGAAAAAGCAGATGAAGACACCACTACCCCAACAACAACAACCAATACTCCAACAACAACAACCCATTCTCCAACAACAACAACCACTATCCCAACAACAATAACCACTACTCCAACAACAACTGCCACTACTCCAACAACAACAACCACTACCCCAACAACCACTACTCTAACAACAACAAACACTACCCCAACAACAACAACCACTACCCCAACAACCACTGCTCAAACAACAACCACTACTCCAACAACAACAACCAATACGCCAACAACAACAACCACTACTCCAACAACAACAACCACTACCCCAACAACAACAACCACTATCCCAACAACAATAATAACTACTCCAACAACAAGTGCCACTACCCCAACAACAACAACCACTACTCCAACAACAACAACCACTGCTCAAACAACCACCACTACTCCAACAACAACAACCACTACCCCAACAACAGAATATCCAGATAACAGTAAAGAAGACAAACCAGATAAAGACACCACTACCCCAACAACAACAACCAATACTCCAACAACAACAACCCCTTCTCCAACAACAACAACCACTACCCCAACAACAACAACCACTACCCCAACAACAGAACATCCAGATAACAGTAAAGAAGACAAACCAGATAAAGACACCACTACACCAACGACAACCACCACTACCCCAACAACAGAATATCCAGATAACAGTAAAGAAGAAAAAGCAGATGAAGACGATAGTGGTGAATATCCAGATAACAGTAAAGAAGAAAAAGCAGATGAAGACACCACTACCCCAACAACAACAACCAATACTCCAACAACAACAACCAATTCTCCAACAACAACAACCACTATCCCAACAACAATAACCACTACTCCAACAACAACTGCCACTACTCCAACAACAACAACCACTACCCCAAAAACAACAACAAACACTACCCCAACAACAACAAACACTACCCCAACAACAACCACTACACCAACGACAACCACCACTACCCCAACAACAGAATATCCAGATAACAGTAAAGAAGACAAACCAGATAAACACACCACTACCCCAACAACAACAACCAATACTCCAACAACAACAACCCCTTCTCCAACAACAACAACCACTACCCCAACAACAACAACCACTACCCCAACAACAGAACATCCAGATAACAGTAAAGAAGACAAACCAGATAAAGACACCACTACACCAACAACAACCACCACTACCCCAACAACAGAATATCCAGATAACAGTAAAGAAGAAAAAGCAGATGAAGACGATAGTGGTGAATATCCAGATAACAGTAAAGAAGAAAAAGCAGATGAAGACACCACTACCCCAACAACAACAACCAATACTCCAACAACAACAATCCATTCTCCAACAACAACAACCACTATCCCAACAACAATAACCACTACTCCAACAACAACTGCCACTACTCCAACAACAACAACCACTACCCCAACAACCACTACTCTAACAACAACAAACACTACCCCAACAACAACCACCACTACCCCAACAACCACTACTCTAACAACAACAACCACTACCCCAACAACCACTGCTCAAACAACAACCACTACTCCAACAACAACAACCAATACGCCAACAACAACAACCACTACTCCAACAACAACAACCACTACCCCAACAACAACAACCACTATCCCAACAACAATAATAACTACTCCAACAACAAGTGCCACTACCCCAACAACAACAACCACTACTCCAACAACAACAACCACTGCTCAAACAACAACCACTACTCCAACAACAACAACCACTACCCCAACAACAGAATATCCAGATAACAGTAAAGAAGACAAACCAGATAAAGACACCACTACCCCAACAACAACAACCAATACTCCAACAACAACAACCCCTTCTCCAACAACAACAACCACTACCCCAACAACAACAACCACTACCCCAACAACAGAATATCCAGATAACAGTAAAGAAGACAAACCAGATAAAGACACCACTACACCAACGACAACCACCACTACCCCACCAACAACAACAACCCCTTCTCCAACAACAACAACCACTATCCCAACAACAATAACCACTACTCCAACAACAGCTGCCACAACTCCAACAACAACAACCACTACCCCAAAAACAACAACAAACACTACCCCAACAACAACCACCACTACCCCAACAACCACTACTCTAACAACAACAACCACTACCCCAACAACCACTGCTCAAACAACAACCACTACTCCAACAACAACAACCAATACGCCAACAACAACAACCACTACTCCAACAACAACAACCAATACTCCAACAACAACAACCCCTTCTCCAACAACAACAACCACTACCCCAACAACAACAACCACTATCCCAACAACAATAATAACTACTCCAACAACAAGTGCCACAACCCCAACAACAACCACTACTCCAACAACAACAACCACTACCCCAACAACAACAAACACTACCCCAACAACAACCACTACACCAACGACAACCACCACTACCCCAACAACAGAATATCCAGATAACAGTAAAGAAGAAAAAGCAGATGAAGACGATAGTGGTGAATATCCAGATAACAGTAAAGAAGAAAAAGCAGATGAAGACACCACTACCCCAACAACAACAACCAATACTCCAACAACAACAACCCATTCTCCAACAACAACAACCACTATCCCAACAACAATAACCACTACTCCAACAACAACTGCCACTATTCCAACAACAACAACCACTACCCCAACAACCACTACTCTAACAACAACAAACACTACCCCAACAACAACCACCACTACCCCAACAACCACTACTCTAACAACAACAACCACTACCCCAACAACCACTGCTCAAACAACAACCACTACTCCAACAACAACAACCAATACGCCAACAACAACAACCACTACTCCAACAACAACAACCACTACCCCAACAACAACAACCACTATCCCAACAACAATAATAACTACTCCAACAACAAGTGCCACTACCCCAACAACAACAACCACTACTCCAACAACAACAACCACTGCTCAAACAACAACCACTACTCCAACAACAACAACCACTACCCCAACAACAGAATATCCAGATAACAGTAAAGAAGACAAACCAGATAAAGACACCACTACCCCAACAACAACAACCAATACTCCAACAACAACAACCCCTTCTCCAACAACAACAACCACTACCCCAACAACAACAACCACTACCCCAACAACAGAATATCCAGATAACAGTAAAGAAGACAAACCAGATAAAGACACCACTACACCAACGACAACCACCACTACCCCACCAACAACAACAACCCCTTCTCCAACAACAACAACCACTATCCCAACAACAATAACCACTACTCCAACAACAGCTGCCACAACTCCAACAACAACAACCACTACCCCAAAAACAACAACAAACACTACCCCAACAACAACCACCACTACCCCAACAACCACTACTCTAACAACAACAACCACTACCCCAACAACCACTGCTCAAACAACAACCACTACTCCAACAACAACAACCAATACGCCAACAACAACAACCACTACTCCAACAACAACAACCAATACTCCAACAACAACAACCCCTTCTCCAACAACAACAACCACTACCCCAACAACAACAACCACTATCCCAACAACAATAATAACTACTCCAACAACAAGTGCCACAACCCCAACAACAACCACTACTCCAACAACAACAACCACTACCCCAACAACAACAAACACTACCCCAACAACAACCACTACACCAACGACAACCACCACTACCCCAACAACAGAATATCCAGATAACAGTAAAGAAGAAAAAGCAGATGAAGACGATAGTGGTGAATATCCAGATAACAGTAAAGAAGAAAAAGCAGATGAAGACACCACTACCCCAACAACAACAACCAATACTCCAACAACAACAACCCATTCTCCAACAACAACAACCACTATCCCAACAACAATAACCACTACTCCAACAACAACTGCCACTATTCCAACAACAACAACCACTACCCCAACAACCACTACTCTAACAACAACAAACACTACCCCAACAACAACCACCACTACCCCAACAACCACTACTCTAACAACAACAACCACTACCCCAACAACCACTGCTCAAACAACAACCACTACTCCAACAACAACAACCAATACGCCAACAACAACAACCACTACTCCAACAACAACAACCACTACCCCAACAACAACAACCACTATCCCAACAACAATAATAACTACTCCAACAACAAGTGCCACTACCCCAACAACAACAACCACTACTCCAACAACAACAACCACTGCTCAAACAACAACCACTACTCCAACAACAACAACCACTACCCCAACAACAGAATATCCAGATAACAGTAAAGAAGACAAACCAGATAAAGACACCACTACCCCAACAACAACAACCAATACTCCAACAACAACAACCCCTTCTCCAACAACAACAATCACTACCCCAACAACAACAACCACTACCCCAACAACAACAACCACTATCCCAACAACAATAATAACTACTCCAACAACAAGTGCCACTACCCCAACAACAACAACCACTACTCCAACAACAACAACCACTGCTCAAACAACAACCACTACTCCAACAACAACAACCACTACCCCAACAACAGAATATCCAGATAACAGTAAAGAAGACAAACCAGATAAAGACACCACTACCCCAACAACAACAACCAATACTCCAACAACAACAACCCCTTCTCCAACAACAACAATCACTACCCCAACAACAACAACCACTACCCCAACAACAGAACATCCAGATAACAGTAAAGAAGACAAACCAGATAAAGACACCACTACACCAACGACAACCACCACTACCCCAACAACAGAATATCCAGATAACAGTAAAGAAGAAAAACCAGATGAAGACGATAGTGGTGAATATCCAGATAACAGTAAAGAAGAAAAAGCAGATGAAGACGATAGTGGTGAATATCCAGATAACAGTAAAGAAGAAAAACCAGATGAAGACGACAAACCAGGAAAATATCCAGATCACGGTAAAGAAGACAATCCAGATAAAGACACCACTACCCCAACAACAACAACCACTACCCCAACAACAACAAACACTACCCCAACAACAACCACTACACCAACAACAACCACCACTACCCCAACAACAGAATATACAGATAACAGTAAAGAAGACAAACCAGATGAAGACACCACTACCCCAACAACAACAACCAATACTCCAACAACAACAACCAATTCTCCAACAACAACAACCACTATCCCAACAACAATAACCACTACTCCAACAACAACTGCCACTACTCCAACAACAACAACCACTACCCCAAAAACAACAACAAACACTACCCCAACAACAACAAACACTACCCCAACAACAACCACTACACCAACGACAACCACCACTACCCCAACAACAGAATATCCAGATAACAGTAAAGAAGACAAACCAGATAAACACACCACTACCCCAACAACAACAACCAATACTCCAACAACAACAACCCCTTCTCCAACAACAACAACCACTACCCCAACAACAACAACCACTACCCCAACAACAGAACATCCAGATAACAGTAAAGAAGACAAACCAGATAAAGACACCACTACACCAACGACAACCACCACTACCCCAACAACAGAATATCCAGATAACAGTAAAGAAGAAAAACCAGATGAAGACGATAGTGGTGAATATCCAGATAACAGTAAAGAAGAAAAAGCAGATGAAGACGATAGTGGTGAATATCCAGATAACAGTAAAGAAGAAAAACCAGATGAAGACGACAAACCAGGAAAATATCCAGATCACGGTAAAGAAGACAATCCAGATAAAGACACCACTACCCCAACAACAACAACCACTACCCCAACAACAACAAACACTACCCCAACAACAACCACTACACCAACAACAACCACCACTACCCCAACAACAGAATATACAGATAACAGTAAAGAAGACAAACCAGATAAAGACACCACTACCCCAACAACAACAACCAATACCCCAACAACAACAACCACTGCTCAAACAACAACCACTACTCCAACAACAACAACCACTACCCCAACAACAGAATATCCAGATAACAGTAAAGAAGACAAACCAGATAAACACACCACTACCCCAACAACAACAACCAATACTCCAACAACAACAACCCCTTCTCCAACAACAACAACCACTACCCCAACAACAACAACCACTACCCCAACAACAGAACATCCAGATAACAGTAAAGAAGACAAACCAGATAAAGACACCACTACACCAACGACAACCACCACTACCCCAACAACAGAATATCCAGATAACAGTAAAGAAGAAAAAGCATATGAAGACGATAGTGGTGAATATCCAGATAACAGTAAAGAAGAAAAAGCAGATGAAGACACCACTACCCCAACAACAACAACCAATACTCCAACAACAACAACCCATTCTCCAACAACAACAACCACTATCCCAACAACAATAACCACTACTCCAACAACAACTGCCACTACTCCAACAACAACAACCACTACCCCAACAACCACTACTCTAACAACAACAAACACTACCCCAACAACAACCACCACTACCCCAACAACCACTACTCTAACAACAACAACCACTACCCCAACAACCACTGCTCAAACAACAACCACTACTCCAACAACAACAACCAATACGCCAACAACAACAACCACTACTCCAACAACAACAACCACTACCCCAACAACAACAACCACTATCCGAACAACAATAATAACTACTCCAACAACAAGTGCCACTACCCCAACAACAACAACCACTACTCCAACAACAACAACCACTGCTCAAACAACAACCACTACTCCAACAACAACAACCACTACCCCAACAACAGAATATCCAGATAACAGTAAAGAAGACAAACCAGATAAAGACACCACTACCCCAACAACAACAACCAATACTCCAACAACAACAACCCCTTCTCCAACAACAACAACCACTACCCCAACAACAACAACCACTACCCCAACAACAGAATATCCAGATAACAGTAAAGAAGACAAACCAGATAAAGACACCACTACACCAACGACAACCACCACTACCCCGACAACAGAATATCCAGATAACAGTAAAGAAGAAAAACCAGATGAAGACAATAGTGGTGAATATCCAGATAACAGTAAAGAAGAAAAAGCAGATGAAGACGACGAACCAGGAAAATATCCAGATCACGGTAAAGAAGACAAATCAGATAAAGACACCACTACCCCAACAACAACAACCAATACTCCAACAACAACAACCCCTTCTCCAACAACAACAACCACTATCCCAACAACAATAACCACTACTCCAACAACAGCTGCCACAACTCCAACAACAACAACCACTACCCCAAAAACAACAACAAACACTACCCCAACAACAACCACCACTACCCCAACAACCACTACTCTAACAACAACAACCACTACCCCAACAACCACTGCTCAAACAACAACCACTACTCCAACAACAACAACCAATACGCCAACAACAACAACCACTACTCCAACAACAACAACCACTACCCCAACAACAACAACCACTATCCCAACAACAATAATAACTACTCCAACAAGTGCCACTACCCCAACAACAACAACCACTACTCCAACAACAACAACCACTACCCCAACAACAACAAACACTACCCCAACAACAACCACTACACCAACGACAACCACCACTACCCCAACAACAGAATATCCAGATAACAGTAAAGAAGAAAAAGCAGATGAAGACGATAGTGGTGAATATCCAGATAACAGTAAAGAAGAAAAAGCAGATGAAGACACCACTACCCCAACAACAACAACCAATACTCCAACAACAACAACCCATTCTCCAACAACAACAACCACTATCCCAACAACAATAACCACTACTCCAACAACAACTGCCACTACTCCAACAACAACAACCACTACCCCAACAACAGAATATCCAGATAACAGTAAAGAAGAAAAAGCAGATGAAGACGACAAACCAGGAAAATATCCAGATCACGGTAAAGAAGACAAATCAGATAAAGACACCTATACCCCAACAACAACAACCAATACTCCAACAACAACAACCCCTTCTCCAACAACAACAACCACTATCCCAACAACAATAACCACTACTCCGACAACAACTGCCACTACTCCAACAACAACAACCACTACCCCAAAAACAATAACAACCACTGCCCAAACAACAACCACTACTCCAACAACAACAACCAATACGCCAACAACAACAACCACTACTCCAACAACAACAACCACTACCCCAACAACAGAATATCCAGATAACAGTAAAGAAGAAAAACAAGATGAAGACGACAAACCAGGAAAATATCCAGATCACGGTAAAGAAGACAAACCAGATAAAGACACCACTACCCCAACAACAACAACCAATACTCCAACAACAACAACCACTATCCCAACAACAATAACCACTACACCAACAACAACTACTCCAACAACAAAAACCACTACAACAACAACCATTGGTCAAACCACAAAAACAACTACCCCAACAACAACAACCACTACTCCAACAACCACTATCCCAACAACAACAACCACTACCCTAACAACAACAACCACTACTCCAACAACAACAACCACTACGCCAACAACAACAACCACTACTCCAACAACAACAACCACTCCTCCAACAACAAAAACAACAACTACTCCAACAACGACTACCCCAACAACAACCACCACTACTCCAACAACAACAATCACTACACCAACAACAACTACTCCAACAACAACCACCACTACTCCAACAACCACTATCCCAACAACAACTACCACTACCCCAACAACAACAACCACTACTCCAACAATAACAACCACTACTCCAACAACAACTACCCCAACAACAACAACCACTACCCTAACAACAACGACCACTACTCCAACAACAACAACCACTACGCCAACAACAACCACTACGCCAATGACAACAACCACTATCTCATGTAAAACAAACACTACCCAAAATACAAAAAACACTAATCCAACGACAACAACCACCATCCCTGGCAACAAACCAGGACTTAAACCAGACCACTGTAACAAAGGCAGACCAGAAAAGAAAAACACACCAGGACTAAAACCAATCCGCTGCAACACAGGCAAACCAGAAAAGGAAAACACAGCAGGACTAAAATCAAACCGCTGCAACAAAGTCATACCAGAAAAGGAAAACAAACCAGGACTAAAACCAATGCCCTGCAACCAAGGTAAACCAGATAAAGACAAAAAATCAAGAAAATATCCAAGCCCCTGCAACAAGGACAACAGCAACAATAGACATAGATGCAACCCATTAGCCAAAGGACGTGGATGCAACCCAATAGCCAAAAGACCAGGATGTCAACAACAGCCTGATCCTATTAACACTTGTAAGTTTTCTTCAAGATTATTAACAATAGATTAGACACATCAATCAAATCTCACTACTTGATTACCCACAATTAACAGCTGCTTCACCTTAAGTTTGCATGTGTCGTCTTTCTTAATGACTTTTCCAGACTGCTGGACTGACTGGTTTGACAGAGACGACCCCACTGCAACAGGAGACTGGGAGATACTTTCCGATCTGCACAGGGAAAACGTAGGAAAGATCTGCAAGCATCCACTGAAGATCGAGGTCCAGACCACATCTGGACTCAATGTATCTGAAACAGGGGATGTGATTGCTGTGTAAGTGCCTTTTGTCTGTAGTTTTTTTTAATTTTTCATTATTTTACCAACTGATAGATGGCATTGTGTTACCTTTTAGTTAAATATGACTAATTGTATAGCTTTGTCACTATGTAAGGAAGACTGAACTCCCCTTGTTTTCCGCAGAGCTGACACAACCACTGGATTCATCTGTAAAAACTCTGACCAGAAACAGGGAAAGTGTCAGGATTACCGGGTCCGTTTCATGTGTCCCAATTCATTCTGCAGTCATAAAGGTAGCAGAGTCAAATCAACATTTTTCAAAACCTATTATACTGATGTAAATAATTTTTTCTCCTTGATTTCCCGTTTAAAAAAATCTATTGACTCAATAGCCAACCTTTTTGTCCTATTGTTTTGTCGCCAGTATGCTGGACCAATTGGTTCAATCGGGACAGGCCTTGTGGACTTGGGGACTGGGAGCTCCTGGACAACCTCAGGAAGGAGAATCCAGGAGAAATCTGTGAGACCCCTCTCTTCATAGATGCTGTTACCAGTGACGGAAAAGATCCAGCCTCCTCCACTGGGCAGTCGATCTTTATGTAAGTCTATAAAAATTATTTCAGAATTTTTATATATTATGCCCATTGTTTTCTCAAAGAAGGCAGATGTTTGTTTCTCTGTTTTATCACTCGTCTTACCCTGGATCAAAGATACATTTAAACCAACTCTCAGCCACATATATGTTACATTGATAATCCAGAAAAATCACAAAAACAATATTTTTGCTTCGGGTTCAAGAACGATCTGAATGATTAATTGCCTTTTATTACTTTTTTTTCAGCCTCAGTCCAACTAAAGGATTCGTCTGTCGAAACCGGGACCAGACTGGAGGCAGGTGTCATGACTATCAAGTGCGCTTTGGATGCCCATGTCGGTCCAATGGTGACTAGCAAACGAAGTCCATCACTAAAGTAGAATACTTTAAAATTAATTAATCATTAATTTATGTTATGTTAAGTATGTTTAAAGTATCAGTTACTACTACTTTGACTACTTACTATTTTTTCTTTGTTACCGCTTTGTGATTTAGATGATTAATTTAAACTTTTTCTTAAAGATTGTGGTGTGTGTAAATTGTCACTGTAATACATTAAAATATTAATTATTGTTTGAGCAAATTGACCTTGTGTGGCTTGATTTTTTTTTTTTCTTACTGTAAATAAGTCAGCATCTTGTCTCAGATTGAAGAGTCCTTAAACAGGGTAAGAGAACTAATGCATGGCGAATAAAGGTGGATCTAACCACAATATTTACCTTGATAAATATTATTACAAATATGATGATCCAATTATTGCTGTTAGATCATTTGAATTTGAGTCCCCTCAGGTCTCTTAGGGTTTTAAAATAACATCAGAATAATATGATCACTGGACTGAGATGGTAGAGCTGATCCAAGCACTGCAAAGTAAATCCTCATGTTTATGAAACGTCAGCCCTTGTCTCGGTTTAACAAGGTGCGACATCCTCAATGCACAATCGACCATCACGATCCCCAACTATCTATCTATCTATCTGTCTGTCTGTCTGTCTGTCTGTCTGTCTGTCTGTCTGTCTGTCTGTCTGTCTGTCTGTCTGTATACCTTTCTATCTATCTATCTATCTATCTATCTATCTATCTATCTATCTATCTATCTATCTATCTATCTATCTATCTATCTATCTATCTGTCTGTCTCTCTGTCTGTCTGTCTGTCTGTCTACCTGTCTGTCTGTATACCTATCTATCTATCTGTCTATCTATCTATCTATCTATCTATCTATTTATCTATCTATCTATCTATCTATCTATCTCTCTCTCTATATATATATGTGTGTGTGTATATTTACATGTATATATATACATTTATACATGTAAATCCGTCTCTTTTATTGAAGCATGTGTATGTGGAACTAAAGTTAGGGGAACGGCTCCTCTTGAACACGGAAGACATTACCCGAGCACTCAGCTGTCAGACGTTAACTAGCATCCGTTAGCTTCACGTTGACCTCGGTGAGAACAGAGAGGAAATAAACATGATAGTTCGAGGTGAGTGAACTTCAACATGACGTCACTGAGGCTTCAGCTTTGTTGCGTGTCAATGTGTTCACGCTGTTTTGTGTGTGCGCGGCACAACGATTCACGTAATGCCATGATGTGTGTGTGTGTGTGAATATAGATGTGTGTGTGTGAGGCATAGACTATATAAAGAGGTCTGTGCGCGCGTGTGTGTGTGTGTGTGTGTGTGTGTGTGTGTGTGTGTGTGTGTGTGTGTGTGTGTGTGTGTGTGTATGTGTGTGTGTGTGTGTGTGTGTGTGTGTGTGTGTGTGTGTGTGTGAGCTTCTGAGCTGCATGAACAGTGTTGTTGTGTTACTTATATTCTGCTGGTTGTGACATGTCTTATTAAACAGTGGATCTCTCTCTCTCTCTCTCTCTCTCTCTCTCTCATGTGAGATCAGACTCAGTATTGATTTATAAACTGATCTACCGTCAGCTTCTCTCTGGGGGAGGAGCTGCCCTCTCTCCTGAGTCTAACTTGACATCTGACTGTACTTTACAGATGCTCGCGGTCATATTTAGAAGAAGTCCCGCTGCAGCCCGACAGGTAAAGGACCAGTCGTGATACCTCAGCTTCTCCAGCACCATTTCTCATATCCTCTCTCTTTTTAAACCTGATTGTTTTTGCTTCTTAGGTTTCACACTGGGTCGCTCCTCCACGAAGATGCGGGACCTCGGTCTTGACGGGAGCTCCTGGCCTTGGAGGCTTCTCCCTGCAGACCTGCTGGGCCTCATCAACCATGCTGCCATCTTCAGGAACTGGACTGTTGAAACCTCCTGCCGAGCCCTGCCAGGGGACTCAAACCCACCTCTCTCCGTTTGGAGCGAGAACCCAACACTTCCACTCCTCTGCCGTGAGGTTGAAGAAGCGACCGCAGGCTGAGGCCCCTCCCAGAGAGCTGGACCTGCTGCGCTACGACATGAAGGACTTGTGGAAGAGTCCCAGACCCGCCTTGTACCTGGGCCTTGCCGGGCTGGTCCCCTTCGTGGCCCCGACTGTGCTCATGGCCGTGACTGAATGCTACCTCCCCGAACTGGCCTATGCGCAGTTGGCATACGGAGCCTCCATCGTGTCCTTTCTGGGTGGAGCTCGCTGGGGATTCGCTCTCCCTGAGGAAAGCCCCGCCCAACCAGACTGGATCAACCTTGCCAACAGTGTGGTGCCCCCCCTCTTGGCCTGGGTGGCCATGCTGATGAGCGACAGCATCATCCCGGCAGCCACCATGGTTATTATGGGCCTGGGAATCTCGCTGCATTATGACCTCTCCCTGCTGCCCACCTACCCCAGCTGGTTCAAGGCCCTGCGCTCCATCCTGACCGTCGTGGCGTTTCTGTCTCTCGTTGGAACACTCGCGATGAACGGGATTTTCCCAGAAAAGAAAATATTCTCTGATTAAATTGTGTAATCAAAATATTTAAAAGTGGAAAAAGTTAGAAAAGAGTGATCTCTGTCTGTTAACAACTTTCAATCATGTCACAGTGTTGTTTTTTAAAATCCAGCTATTATGTAAAAGCCACTGCAAATAAACCAGCTTTCAGATTTTACTTTAGACACAGTGAGTGATTTTAATACGACCACCAGGGGACGCCAAAGTCAACGCTCTTCATATAATAACATGGACGGACAATTATTCACACTAAAATATCAAATAATGCACTTTTACTTTATATACTGTTATTATTTGACTATGTTAAGACTGAACATTTACCAGACTCTGACATTATGCTTTAAATTAGTCTCTGTTTATGAGAACACCTTGGAGGTATCACTGAAACATGCTTTATGATCAATAACAAGCAAATGTTATGTTTGAATTATAGAGTAGCTATAAAAAGCTAATGAGCAGAGCCACTTTTCCTGTGTCCTTTCAAACGCGGAGGATCAGACGGAGTCATGAGGACAGACATCACAGGGGAAAGGCTATTACATAAGAAATGAACTAATCTGTACTTAAGAGCCACTGGGACACTGGACACAGACAGAGAGTACATTCGTGCATATGTAAATATAAATAAAATACACTCAACTTCTCCTTTTTGTAATGAAATATTTTATTACTGTAAACACCATCGTCAAATTCACCAAATATGGGGAAAGAAAGGCAAGACGGTGTGAGGGTGGAGACGTTCACAGATGTCAGGGAATCATCTCATAAGGCACATCTCTACTCCCCGTTTACCAAACGAAATAAAAAGGTCTAAACAATATTCTCCTGTAAAATGGAGGCTGACACTCAGAGTGAAATCCATGAAGAAGTGTCTTTTCTCAAACATGAGAGCGAGGCGTCCAATGTGTAAAAAACGGCTTTGTGTTAAAATCCGGACGAATTTACTGAACGTAAATGAAGCTTTCTAACATTTGGTCAGACCACTTTCACTGATCCCAGAGAACAGACAGTGAGAACATTGTGTTTCCCATTAGGAGGAAGGACGGTGCGATAAGGTGCTTTTTGGTCAAACGCTAAAGGAACAAGTGACAACACGACCCATGCTTAAAATGACTTAATTGACTAATCTACTCAAACCAACAAATAAACCAAAGGGCAAACTAAATAAATCTCTGCAAGTGTCTGTGCTTAGAAAAATATCCACATTTTGTTGCTCGGATGTTAAATAAGTCCACAACGAGAGTGTCGAGTGTAAACAATGATGGTAGACACGTCTCCACTTCCCCCCCACCATCCAGAAATGAAGCCATAGTTGATGAATTAGTGATAACTCCGGAGAATGTCCGCACCCAACATAGCAGACCTTTTCTGGAGTTCTTTCCTGAAAACGGCCATCTTAGAGAAAAAATTGTTGTATAATTTTGGCCCGTGTCCAATCTGCTAACGTGGAGGACGCCGGGTTTATTGCATAAACTGCGGCCAGCCACCAGGGGGTGATTATTAATTATCATCAGCTCTGAGCGGCTGCTGCAGGTTCTTCCAAACAACGTAGTTTAGTTTAGCACAGTTCAGGAATCACTTTAAAACTTCTCTCCAGACGACGACCTACAGGTAAACAAGTGAGTGTCCCTCGTATGTAAGAAGGGAAACGTATGAAAGAACTAAATGGTCGCCCGTCCTTTTTCCCTCCGCTCGTCACAGTTGACTCGGTTGCCTACTTCTGAATCCCCAGGCCGTCCCGCATGTACTCGTACACCACGTAGCTGATGCTGACGGCCGGGATCACCTTCATGAAATTGGGCAGGATGCCGCGGTAAAGTCCAAAGAAGCCCTCCCTCTCCAAAATCCTCTTCACCATGAGGTTCATCGGCAGCTGCTCGGCACCCTCAATAGAGGCTGGGGGGGAGAATCACACCAAACAAGGAAAACAAGGTTAATCAAAATATATTTTTACATATATACATTTTATTCTTTCTACCTTCTTATACCAGCTAAATGAATTTGAAATATAACAAATATATCAACTCTAAGGGTTGTTTGAGAATGTTTACATCTATATATACATTTGTTTTTACACATAATCCTCTCAATGTTTTTAAATGACCTCAAATAAGTTATCACCTTTTCATCTATATAAAATAAACTGCTTACAAACACAGCACCATCAGAAGGAAGTATTTATACAAGTCTTGTTATTTATTATATATATTTATTAACAACACTATTTGCCTTCCCAAGGTTATTCCCAAATGTGGAATGTAAACAAAGTAGAATTACTCAACTGTATCTGAGGAAAAAAGTATTTATTTATACTTTACCTTTTTAAACAATATTTTTTTTTTTAAATAATTTGTAACTGTCTTATTTAACATTTTTTAAACACACATTTTGTTTGTCATTTTTATTCCCTTTCTCTGGATAAGTTTGAGAGAACACTGGCTAAAAACCAATAGTGACAAATTAAAAGTTGTCTCATTCTTTATCTTTTAAAACTAGGATTGGCTCCTCGTACCTTGTGCCTGCATCCGGGTGCGGATCAGAGCCAGAGGGTAGCTGGCCAGCTGGCCACACGTGCTGGATAAGGTTCCACAGCCGAGCAGCACCAGAATCCCCGGGTTGGCCGAGTCTTTGGCGTAGCGGGACAGCCAGAAGTTCTTCAAGCTCTGAGGATGGATATACAGTATGTGTGTGTGAGAAGGAAACACAGAAATGAATGGAAGTGTAGGTTTACATATTTTACAGATGAGATTCACTGAACACCACGCACCTCGTACACCGCCAGGTCGATTCCAGCATAGGGAATGATGCCAATAATATTAGGGACGTAGCCCTTGTAAAACGCCTTCAGTCCCTCTTTCCTGGCGATCTTTTTGGCACAGTCAAACATCGATGAGTACTGTCCGGTCTTCCTCAGCGTCAGACGGGTCTTCATCACCTGAACAGACAGAAATTATCACTCTTCTTCACTAGGCAGTATTTTGACTTTTGCCTTTTTGACTCTTGCCTCAAAATATTAAAAACTATGTCCAAAGTTCAAGTTCCAGCAAAAACCCGACTATTTGTTCCAACAAGGAAGTTTTATTATCTTCATGAGGAAAAACACATCTGAATTATATCCCATTGGTTTTTAAATAACAGGCCGTCATGATAATCCAATATTGGCGGTAACTGTTATATTACACGATGTAGAAGATCCTGATGTAGATTTAAAGTGCTTGTTTTGAGGTTAAGAAAACAACAGTTTTTAGTTTCAGAGATTATAAACTAATGTACACTAATTATACACTCACTAAAACATAACTATTATTCTATTCCCGTCGATAGATCCCCCTCAAGCCAACAAACTGTATTTTGAAAGACGTTTAAGTCTGTATTTTAATGTATTTAAGGCTTTTTAAGGACGGAGAGCTCCTGGACAGCCAGCTGCCCACCTCCATGGGGTAGATGACCGTTTGGGCCGTGGCTCCGGCCAGCGATCCAGCCATGAACCTCTCGTGGGTCTTGACCTTCCCTGGTTCACTGGACAGCATCTTCTTAAACTGATGAAACACAGCGACAAGGGAGTGAGGCAGAAACACTCAGTGGAAGCTGTTCAGGATTAAGTTAACACAAATAAAGACATGGAACTTTGTGGTCCTACTTTACTGTGGGACAATATTCTGTCTGTGCTGCTGTCAGTGACAGTGAATTGAAAGGTACCTGCTCGTAGGCCATGAATTTAATGGCCGTCTCCGGAGCGATCTTCAGGACGTTGATTCCGTTTCCTCTCCACAGAGACGTCAGGCCGCCCTCCTTCAACATTTGCTTGAAACCACCGACCAGGCTGATTTTATTGCTCTTAGAAGAATGCACCTGGAAATACGTTTAAAAAAAAGAACTTGAAATTAGAACAATCATTACTTTTCAAAAGAAATGCACTTATTATGTATGAGAGGCAGCATTAAAGATAATAGATAATAAACAGGTTAATCTATTTAACATGAGCGGAGAACAAACTTAAATTTTGGATCCGGACAAAGTGGCAGATCAACAATTTATTTAACTTTCCCTCAACATTGTGATATTGAAATGACTTGAAAAGAAAACCATTCATTTTCATGATATCTATGTGTGTGTTTGATTCAAGTAGAAATAGTGACTTTTAATGGGGTTCCATGAGGGCTGGGTCACTCCACTCTAGTTCAGAACTCACCTGCATGAAGACCTTCATTCTGTCCAGCGGGGCAGTTCCTGTCCGGGACACAGCGCCCGCCATGGCTCCTGCCGCCAGCTGCCTCCACCAAATCCCAGTCGTCTTCTCCTCCTCTGTGAACTCGTCTGGGATGGTGAGACTGTCCCCAATGTCCAGCACCTACCCACAATACAACAGAGTTAAATCACAGTGAAGGATATTCAGGACTCTCACACTGATGCCTGATCACCAGCAGTGTGTCCCTGTCTGCCTCAACACATCATCTGTGTGTTAATGTTAATTTTCTACCAATATTAAAGAGTCATACATTTCTGATAAACTGTCGGCCAATGTAAAAAAAAAAAAGGAAAAATCTAAATAAATGTGGCAATGATTCCTAAGATGTCGTTTTTAAACCCTTATAACAAAGAAATATAATTAAGGTCTGATGTTTTATAGTTTAACAATAAACTTTATTATGACTAAAAATAAAACACAAATTTAGCCAAATATATAGACCTTGAATTAAGATAAAAACATTTCTTAATGTCAAATATAAACATTAAGATCTTAAGAATGCTCATCTTTGGGAAGAGTTTATTCTGTAAAATAACTAAAATAACTAAACGTTTATGAAAGGCTCGTATCGACCATAATCAAACATACACATTATTAAAAGTTGGTTGTGAAGATAAATACTGAATGGGACATTTAACTGCAAGTCACTGAGACAACACCATTTCTAAATGACCTGGACACCTTGTAGTCATTGCTCCTCTGCAGTTTCTAGGGATTTACTTGCTCACACACAAACAGCAATATATTCATGTTGATGAATCTATGACCAGGTGAAAAACTCAATGGCACGATACAGACACCTACCATGTCCACCTCCACCTCATAGATCCCCCCATCATCTTCAAATTGGAAGAAAAAACAGTTTCCCTGCTGCTGCTGCTTCTGCTGCTGCTTCTGCTGAGGCTGCAGCAGCACCATGACCCTCTCCCCCCTGATGAAGCTGCTGATCCAGAACGGTGCTGCACTAACTCAAGAGAACCGGACCCTTCACACGAGTCTAACAGTCAGACGCCGACGGTCTGCAGGTCCCATCCGGCCCGAGGTGAGAGACGCTGCATGTGGAGGGACGCCTCACCCTCCCTGCCTGTAGCTTGTCCTGTTCTAGACTCACTTCCTCTCTCCTCGACCTGTCCCAATGACCAGCTAATCCCCCCCCACAGGTCAGACTGAAATTAGCTTATCTCTGCCAAGATTAGCATCTCCAGGTTTATTTAACCGCAGAGGTTGTGCCAGTGACCAAAGGCAGCAAACGTCAGAGATTAGCCATTGACTGGAGCTGGAAGTGGACAATTAGACGTGTCACAGATAGTTCAATTCAGTCGATAACCTAAATTTAAAGATAATGCTACAAATTTACCTTTTATTGGTTTAACGAGCGGCAGAAAGTTCAGGAGAGAAATATCAAGTCCAGAGAGCTCTCGTGTGGTATGGTAAAAGTCGAATCACTGGTGTTATAAATAAAACCACTTGTTTTATTTATAGCTTCTTATAGAACAACCTCTTTTCCCCTGAAAGTCTGTTGATGACAAAGTCATGTCAAAGTTCTCCTCCAGTGTCGACCTCTATTTCTCTAGGAAGTAAAGATTTATCACATATTCAGGAGTTAAAAACCCTTCACAGTCTTCTCCTCCTCCTCCTCCTCCTCCTCCTCCTGCTACACCTCCTCCTCCTCCTCCTCCTCACCACCTTTTCTCACCTCTCCTCTGAAAATGAATGAATGTAATCTGCTGAAGCCGTCGAGTTTCTGATCTGTGGCCAAAGTCCTCGGCCAAATCCAGAATCAGCTGTCGAGTCTCTTTCACAACTTTCCCCTGTGGTGCAGTGGATCCGAAAACGAGGCCAGACAAACTCAGAGGACTCAGATGACAGGCCGGATGAGGAAAGGTTCTGCCTCCATGTTGCTTCCATTTAGACTTAAGACTTATTATTCAATTTGAGAACCAAGTGATGTGCGGGTTTCTAAGCTTCAAAGTCATACGTCCACATCATGAAACTGATCTCTACTCTGTTTATCCTCTCTGTCCTGAACTTGTGTCCGTGGACATTTTGGTCTGTGTACAAAAGTCTAGAACTTGTTTAAAGCTAAGAAGCTAAAGGAGAATTCGCTCTGAAGCTGCGACAACCAGGAAAAAGTAAAAAATGATGTTAAATTTGTCTTAAAGACAAAGAGCGGATTATTGATCTGGCACAAGAACAAACTCTGAAAGAAACCTCAGGAAATTTCCAGATTCTTCACTCTGGCCTGAAACAACAATCATCCAACCCAACTAATGATAATGTCCTGGGGTCCATATAGAGTTTCATACGAGGGAAGAATTAGTTTGTGGAATTAGAATCCAGTATTGAACAAAACTTCTGACACAACTCACTTCCCATCTCCAGGAGGAGTTTGCTTTCCGGTTTTCTTCCCGGGTCTCTCTCGCCTCGCGGCCTGACACATCAGGACGTTCAACCAGGCGTCCGGCACTGCTGATCAGAGACGGAGCCGAAAAACAAACCCTTCAACTGCAGAATCATTTGACCCGGGAGTGAATGCTGACTGGTTCCATTGCAGACACAAACCAGATGCCAGTGGGTGTTCTGACCAGTAGACCAGTCTGTCTTTTATGTTAAACATAAAGCCATCAAGGTCTGCTTTCTCTCTCTCTCTCTCTCTCTCTCGCTCACACACACTGAGTCACACTCTTACCGTGGAGTGCTTCCAGTAGCGGACAATCTCCTGCAGGTTGGTGGCTGGGTTAAACAGGAAGTGCTCCCTCCACTCGTTCCAGTCCACAGTCATGGTGCCATCCACGTCTATACTGAGCCACAAAGATACACAGAAGAAATGTTATTTGGAACTGGACCAAAGACTGTATTTAAAGTTGGATGATACTGAAGCTAAAGCGTCTCGATAGCCCCCTGGTGGCTGGTTGCAGTATAGGTCATTAGCACTGCCTCCTCCATGTAAGTGGATGGGACATTGACCACACTAATACACCTTCCAGCTATATTCTAACATGAGCTCACACACACACATTATCCAGAGTCTTAACAAGGGAACTGGCCGGAAAACCCTCAAGAGGTTTTCCAGAACGACTGATTCAGACATTTGATTTCTCACATCCAGCCCATGACAAAGAATTTGGGAGAATGTCTGGGGTTCAGTGCAGATCTGAGAGCAGCTTATGTTGGAAAACTGTCCAGGGTTTGTCCCGCCTCTCAGACCTGCTGGGATTGGTTGCAGCTCCACTCATGACGAGACTTACAGGAAATACAGTATATAGATAATAAATGTATTCAAACCATGTCTCTGTTCTACGGCAATCTCAGCCTTCAATGAGTTATTTCCTTCCTCTGCCTCAGCTCAGCAGAGTTACACAATCATCCATTATTCTGTGGTTTTCAAACTGTCTGATTCACAGTCATACATTCACGTGCTGCGTCACTTCTCTTTCCAGGTCACACTGTCGTGTGAGCACTTGCACATCGGCAGCTTCACAATTTGTTTATGCAAATTCATGACACACTGACACAGCACAACCGCAGGAGCCTGGAATGACTTAGCGAGACATTGTGAAGGAATGAACAGGATGATAACACCCTGTAACATGTTCATGCACATAACAACAAGGTGAATGATGTTGACATAAAAACCACAGATCTTCATTCATCTTCATCTGTTTAAGACGGATTGTATTGACTGCTTCTGAGGATTCTACATGTTGCACATGAGTAGATCCAAATTCAAAATAGCTTCCTGGTGCAATCAACCATTCTCAATATGAACTGACCCATTTATCTGTTTGTCACACACTCTGATGAAGCCCTTAGTGTTTGTTTAAGCGTCAATTCTATTTAAATAAAAGCATTTTACATTACACAATACATATGTTCCCTCATGAGCACCAGTGGTTTGAGGGACACCAGTAGCGCTCCTGCCACCCCTTTCCTTGACTGATTTCTTAGCTGTTGAGTTGTCAGGTCATCAGATATTGTAAATATTCAGTTTCTAATTTAGAAAAATAAGCAGCGATACCTTTGGAGGATCTTCTCTGCTTCCACTTTGCTGACATCCATCCCCAGATCAGCCAGAGACTGTTTAATCTCCATGAAGTCAATTCGACCTGTGGGAAATAAAAACACAGAAATCCTGATGTTTCCCACATTCTGAGGGAGAATAACTCTGTGTCACCAACATGGAGGGTTATGTAAAATTCACAGCAATCAACCTATATAAACATATAAACATGAGGTTTGCTCCACCGCACCATCGTTGTTTTTGTCCAAGCTCTTGAAGGTCAGCCGTAACTTCTTCTCGTGATCCTTTAGGTACTTGGAGAACTCGCTGAAGTCGAGCCCTTCATCTTTGTCTTTGTCTCCTGAAGAAATTATTTTCTGAGAAAAGAGAAGAAGCAGATTCTTCATGTTAAGCAGCAGCCGAGTCCGATTCTAATCTCTCCAAAAAACATTTCTCCCTTTTTGCCAGCTGGTGGCAGAATAACGCTGAGAGATCCCATGAACCCCCTTCCTGTGTAAACCTCAAGAACTCATTATCTTCTTACATAGTCACTGTTTTCGCCTCATTTGTCAAGTGATCTGTGCAGTAGATAAAGATTGTGTTTGTTTGTAGAGGAGCTGCACTTCATGTAACTGTCTTATACATAATGTTATGTCATAATGCTGATCGAGGAAATCAGATGAAACAAAATAAAACTCTGTAACTGTTCCACAAGTCACTAAGAGATCCACGTGTGCATGAGGGAAATCATACAGAAACTAGAATGTCTCCCAGTAAGAACACAAACCTCCATCAACAGCGAACAATCACACACAATATCTGCTGGTTGGAGGAAATACAACAGAAAAAAGGAAGTGGTCTGATAATGTTCATGATTTATTGCGTCCACCTCAAAATTTTGTTTGTTTGTTTTGAGTTTTCAACATTTTTCTTAATTTCTCAGAAAATATATATCAGGCACATTTAAGGGGTTGATCTGTACTAGTGTGCTACTTGGTACGAATCCAAATATAAATGCTGATCTCATGAGTTTGAATGTGGTTTCAATGGGAATGTTAATAATTAGTATTATATTAATAGATTACGATGTTAATAGTTAACTTTGTTTATTAAGGATAACTTTCAAAAGCTGATTTATCAGGAGCCATTAGGAGTCTACTGGTCAAACGAGGCAGTTGTAAAAGCATTTATTACCTCTGGATCATTTCACTATCACACAGCAGTGACCTGCCTGTCCCTCCCTCCCTGACTCACACTGTTAAAGTTACCAGACTCCCTGGAATGCAGTATTATATTGTTACTGAAGGTGGGACCGTCCGAGTCCCAGCTCACACCTACACCTGCAGACTGAACTTTGAGTTTTGGTCCAGCTTGGCTTCACCCACCCTGCTCTCTAGAAAAAACTGAATGAGAAAAGCCTGAGGCAATGAAACACAATTTTCCAATCTCCTTTCCATGTATTTAATTGTTTGTTTGTCTTGTCAGCAAGATGAAGCAGAAACTACCGAATGGATTTCCACATTCTGAGAGAACTGTCATCAACCCCCCGCCCACTCGCTCACAGTGAATCCAGCTGGGGAACCCCTGCCATGTTCTCCCATTGGACTATCTACACTTCCTGCATGCAGACTTTATACCCGGGGGCCAGGCGGAGAACGTCAGCGTTCACACATACACGTCCTCCGGAGAAAATACAGAGGACGTCTGAAATCAGCTATAGTGTCAGTTTATATCACAATCTAAGAATAACTCATGCGAGACAAATACTTTATAGAGTCAGTGTTATTGAGAATTAACATGGAGGAGCCTGTTCACTGCTCATGTCATTCAGGAATGCAGTAGTGCAACACGCGAGTTTACAACTTTCCCTGCAGGGTCTATGTGAGCACTCTTACAGATATCTTTGTGAAGAGCATTCAGGTAAAGTGGGGACATATTGGCCATTCAGAACTTTCAGAACTACGTCCAATGGGCTTTTTATGGGTTAAAACCAAGTTAAGACTTGGTTTTATGTTTAAGGTTAGAATTACGACTATAGGGTAAAGGGATAGGGAACACGTTATGACATTATGAGTGTCCTAAGATACAAGTAAAAGGCTGTATTTGTGTGTGTGTGTGTGTTCCAGGTATAACTCATGTTGTGGGGACCTAACTCTGTTTACACGCCCACATTATGTAGAATTACCTTCCTTAAGGGATCAATATCCAAGTTCCCATTACATGTTGGGCTTCTCTATTATTCTAAGGTCTCGATCTTACTATGTAAAGTGCCTTTAGATAAGATAGATAGATAGATAGATAGATAGATAGATAGATAGATAGATAGATAGATAGATAGATAGATAGATATGATTTGACATATAAAGTGTATGCCTGTATAAATAAAATTGAATTTGACATAAATCATTCAATTTAAAAGAAGAGGTTAGGTTTTGGTAAGTAGAAACTATGCTGTGTGTGTGTGTGTGTGTGTGTGTGTGTCCACTGTCTCCATGGCTCTACCTGGGCTGCTCCCTTCCCGGTCTGGATGCCCATAGCGGCCAGTCCTGCCTTCAGCTCGGACACATCCACCTTCCCATCTTTGTTTGTGTCCAGTTTGGAGAACAGCGTCTCGTACGTGCTCGACTCATCTGCACAGTGACAGTCCGTGAAAAACAGCTTCCTCACCGCCTGATACATGCTGAGAGATGCGGAGGCCTCACACACACACACACTCACACAGACTCACACACACCCACAGACACAAACACACACACTCAGTTAGATTCCTGTGGTTTGCACTTCTGGTTTGGAGCAGCCGGAGGATTTCAAACAGATCCCCGCAGCGCAGGCTCGAGAGAAGAGGTAGACGAGTGGTCCCGGGTCGTGGTGCAGGCTGGTCCGGTGGACAGTGGATCTTCAGCGGGGAAGTAGGAAGCAGGAGGCGGATGAAGTGAGTCGATCGACTGCGCTGAGGAGAAAAAATGGGTGGAGAGACATGGCCTGAGGAGACCTCCTCTTTCAGTGTGCACACTCATTATCGAGACACACCCTACTACAAAAACAACACACCAACAGACACACACTGTTACACACAAGTTAGTGCTTTAATAGGTCAAAAGCTTTTTTACTTAAAAGTTTGTTTCTAAAAAATTCCCCTTTTCAATGCATTTAATACAATTTCTGTTGTTATGGTGGTGTGCTATTACACGCACACAAAAGCACACAAACACAAGCACACAAGCACACACGTATTGCTTGGATACACAGTGTTAGTGCTTAAACTGGTCAAAAAGCAGTTTTACTTTGAAGTCTTCTTCTTTCCATGTATTTAATACACTTCCTGTTGTTGTGTTGTTGTGGTAACACACACACACACACACACACACACACAAACACAAACACATTGTCTATAGATGCATCATCCCTGCCCCCACAGTGGGCTCCATGGTTAAAGTTAAAGTAAATCTGTTTTAGTTCAGTGAGTCACACACATAGGAATCTGACAGCTGCTCCTGGCAAAACTTTTTAAATGGGGGGGGGGGGGGGGTACTTTACTTTGAAGGAGACAGGAAAACGAGAGGTTGATTGGGGAGGGAAGACGCAGGGGGGGTTCTTAATTCAAATTTTCAAATATGGGATATTAATATAACACATACAAAATTAATACAACAGTGTGACAGGAAATACAAAAGAAAACAAAAATTATTATTGCTTTGGTTGTAATAAACTACAATTGTAACTTGTGAGAAATGTCTGCTTTGTGCCACACGATGGCGACACATGTGACGTAACAGCAGCTGGTTTCACTCTGTTGTCGTCTGTGCTGCGGTTGTCATCACTGACCACCAGGGGGCGAAAGAGGCAGAGGGATCTTCTACTTTATGCACAAACCGAGAACGCGGGTTTTCTTCTACTACAGTCACGGTAGCATGTGACATAATACATCCGTTTAATTCACACTTATTTCATAATAAAAGCACGTGAAACAGAAATCCCAAACACTGACATATGCCTAATTTCTTTTCTCCCTATTTTGTCAACTTGATGTGTTTGTTGTGCACCAACAATCAAAGCACATTCCTTGTCTGCTGAAAACTCAACTTAGAAATAAAATGATTCAGGTCCTGCACAATGCAATCAGACTTACTGCATGACTGTTGAATTAGACTGCATTAGTTTGAGCTAGATGTTCCTAATAAACTGATAGTTGTGTGTATGTGATATGATTGAGACTGAGACCAATCAATAAATCAATAAAACATGTTACACAGTGTTTCACAGAATGAAAACACAGCACCGGGATATATATATGGCCTACAATTATATAAAGATGTGTATTTTTTAGAGTTGATAATCATCACAATAAATTTAACATCATTATTTATTTTAAGGTTTAAAGAGTATTCGTTGCTCTTGAGGGAAATATGTGGTTTTAAACTCTGCTTTATGAGCAGAGGATGACAAACACTTGATAAACAGCAAAACATTTTACAAATCTGGGTTATGACAATTATATGTTAATCCTCCTGTGAATTATTTCATTTATTAGTGCCCGAGCACCGAACGGTGGGATGCCCTGTTGAAATTTTAAGGATTAATCTTATTATTCTTATTTTATTATTTATTTCAAAGAAATTAAGTGCTCTTTAAGAAAATGTTAGTTATATATATCATGTACATTACACCTCTCTCTCTATATATATGTTTATATCATGTATCGTTTTTTAACCTATATTTACATATATTTCATTTTTTTAATGAATCATCCCTGAAAGATGTGTGTCCTATTACTTTTGTCAATATTGTGTATTATGTTTAGTCTCAGATGTTTTACATTGTGCAAAGTGTGTGTGATGTCTTGCTGTTGTAACACAGGAATCTGGCTGTCAAATGCCTTTTATTTTGAAAATCCCTGACAGGAAGTCGCTCTCACTCGTCCCTTCAGATGTCACAGTTGTCCCCAGCGTCTTCATCATCCTCCCACCACACAACACAACACACCACACCATCACAACACAACACAACGCCACCGTGTCCGTGCTGCCTCCACACCATGGGGCTGTGATGCCAGCGACGGGCGGCTCCGGCGCATCTTCTCCACAGTACTGAGCCTGTGTATGGATCTAATGATGATGAAGAAGAAGAAATTCAAGTTCAAGGTGGATTTCGAGCTGGACGAGCTGTCGTCGGTTCCCTTCGTCAACGGGGTCCTCTTCTGTAAAGTGCGGCTGCTGGACGGCGGCTTCTCCGAGGAGTCCTCCCGGTAAGTCAACCCAAACTACCAGGTTCTGTAAACCAGCACAACCAGTTCAGTTTTAAACCTGGGTCAACTAGCTGAACTAGCCCAGTTAGCTCGTGTTAAACCCCCCAGCCACCTAGCAGCGGGCATCACTAACCTACCATCAACCAGCTAATGTCTGTCAGTTGTCGTGTTGTAGCTCAGAGTCAACATCCCCCCTCCACTCTAATGCTAGGCAGCATTATACAAATATGTTAGCATAGCCCGCTCGAAACATGTCTGCTAATGATGCTAATTCTCATTAACACGTCCAGTAGCATCTTCTTCATGCTCCCTGTCGACCTCAGCCTCCTCACCGGGTTGTGTGCAATCAGCTGATGGGTTTGTCCCATCACCTGCACACAGCTAAATGTGGCTCCTGTGAGGAAGCTGCTGCTGGATCGATGCTGTCCCGGGTTGCCCTTCAGTGGCCCCTGTGTGGTCTCATTCATCATTTACCGTCCTCCTGATTGATCCACCTGTCATCGAGTGGCGCTGATCAGGCCGGTGCATGGACTGTGTGACCCTGACAAGTCATTCACAGTTCAGATAATACCTTCTCCCATCTGCTCTGGGAGGATCTTCCTGTGTAACAGAGCCAATTCATTTTTATAGGACCTATTGTGCAGGTTAGTGCAGCTCTAGGTGCTCCACGATTGACTAATGAGCTGGGAAAAAAACGATACGAATACAATACTATAAATACAATTTAAAAGACATAATAGCAATTTAAAAATACAGATAAAAAAGAAATTAAAGGAAAAAATCAATGAAGGGGATATGGAAACGTATATTAATAAAAAATGATTGGCTATTTTTTAAAGGATATTACACTATTATAATAACTTTATTACCTCACTGCGTTTCTAATTCCTGTTTAAAAGAGCAAATTCATTTAAAGGACCTACTGTGCAGGTTAGTGCAGCTCCAAGTGCTTCACTATTGACTAATGAGCTGAAAGTGATACGATACAAATACAATGGCTGACAAGGAAATACTATAATTACAATTTAAAAGTAATAATAGCAATTTAAAAATACCTATAAAAAAGAAATTAAAGAAAAAAATCAATGAAGGGGATATAAAAACGTATTAATAACACTGTTGGCTATTTTTAAAGGATATTACACTATTGTAATAACTTAAATACCTCACTGCCTTTCTGAACGGTCAATGACACCTTACAATATATCATAAATAATCGTGAATAATTTAACTGTGTTGTTAGAATCAGATCAGGGGACACACACTTCAAAATACAACATATGTGACACAAGAATAGATGAAAGCAAAACCAAGGAGGAAATAAGGTTAAGAGGGACAGACTCCCATCTAACGATGGGCTATTATGTCAACTGGGATGATGGTAAATGTGCTTTGGAATGAAATTATTCCCCACAGAGCAATGAGCTTTTCATTTTGTGACCAAGAAAAGCCTCAAACGGGAGAAACTACTAACAGGTAATATTTGCTTAAACACCGACAACTCATTGGAGAGTGACACGGGGCTTGTCACCTACCAGAGAAACTGTCGTTGTTCTGCCGACACCGTGAGGGATTTTCAGTAGATGCCAATTTGTCCGGTAAAGACAGGAAATGACTTATACCCGTTATTCAGTGTCTCCCTGTGGTCCACAGCAGTGTCGAGATAACGCCGTTATTACTGTCAAGTTGAGACAAGCAACAACATTCACCTGTTCACTCATGAATCAGACCGGCTCCTAGCACTGGATGGAGGGAAAATTATTGTTATGTAGGGACTCTGCTGGGATTAGATGGCTTCACCCTGATGATATAACAGGCCTTCTGCTTGCTTTAGAGTAAGTAGCTCTTATAAAATGGACAAATAGAAATGTCCAGTGTGCCGGACCTACTGAATCAGATTGCATCTGAGGTCATGGCATCAGGGTTTTATCGTATCCCCACTTTATCGTTTAAACATGTCTGCAGTTTTCTTTGTTCATATCTGAGCAGACATGTAACAGGAGGAATTCAGGAGGTTCTGTTTTATCCCACAACCCCTGACATTTAATATCACGCCATAATTAAAACATCCTGTTCTGCCTCAGTAGTGTTTCATTCTCCAGCTCTTTGTTGTTTTTTTGTTTCACGTGTGGGAGCGTTCAACGACATTTTCCCGAAGCAGTTTGATTTGCAAGACCTCTGACGCTCCCCTGAGTCATCAGATGTGTTGTTTTATGAACTTCTTTTCATTTCCCTTGGTCGAGTTTGTCACCGGGGATGTGTCATTGTTTTAACCCTGAACAAGTTTTCCCAACTACATAAGTTTGCTTCTTCGAAAATACAACGTCTCATGGATTAATTAAAATTGTTCTCCACAGTCTGGCCGATATGGATTTAGGGGCTGATGCCGATATTAGAGAAATCAAAGGGATCCCGATGGCAAATTCACATTAAACAGATGCAGGGGAACATGTGCTTATTAAAGTCTGACAGCAGCTGCTTTTAAGGGAGAACAGCTTTGGTTTAAAAACATATCTGACACATGTTCAGTAGAGAAACGAGACGGATTGGCTTGGCTAGTGCTCACACTCACTAATAGGATTTTGCTGTGCTGAGAAGGGTTGTGACCTATAGGACATGTAATCAAATCTGAATTTTTCAGAACCACGCTGTGTCCATCTGGCCGGGAGCTCAATGTCTGAATCTTCATCGACGTTTGGATGAAGTCAGTGTTTGTAAAACGTCCGTTGTACATTTGCTGCCTTTTATTTTTTTAGTGAAGCTGTTGTGTAACAAAAGCCAGTCAATCCTGCCCATCCTTAACATTTATCCCCAACACCCTGTTAATCATTTAAGTCTGTTGTCATCAACACATCTTCCACTTCAACATTTTCTGCACGACACCATTAGCGTGTGGAACTTTTTGTCCCAAATTCAAAAGATTTTCTGCACTTGATGAATAATTTTCCGACGCAGTGTATTAGAGAAAACACTCGTTGAATTTAAATCCAGCAGAATGGGCTGGAATGAAATGTTGTGTGGGCCGTCTTGACAGAAGGGAGTTGGTTAGGTGAGTGGGAGAGGAGACGACGCCAGTGAAAGGGAAGCCATCTGGGTATCGTAATGCTTCCCACGCACACACACTCTTCATCTCCTCCTTTCACCGAGAGTAAGCTACAGCCTGCAATCCCTCTAACTTTGAGCTGCTGGAGGATGGATGTCTCTCACTCCTCTGCTAGGAACAGGCCACACCCTGTGCCTTAACCGTTTGGTTCAGCAGTTAAATAAATCAATAGGTGAATTTATTAGTTCCTTTTATTAGGTGGTCTGAAGAATGGGAGGATGAATACACAAGCGTATATATTGGCAGTTTGAATCAATAGGTTTAAGCAGGGATGAGATGCGAGGATTGTTAATCCCGTAGTCACTCATCCCAAGTGGTTTTCATCTGATAGATTAGAGATGTGATCTGTGCTGCAAACCTCAAGAAACAAGGCAGGAAGATATTTGGTGGAACCCGATATGGTACTTTGGCTTATAGATAAATGAAAACAAATCCAAGTCCATTTTACTGTTTTTCATTGTCAGTATTTGTTCCGTCAAAGATTTCGCTCATCAGTTAATTCTGAAGCACTATTATCTGCACTAACCTGAATGAAAGGTGTTTGAATTATTGATTGACACTTTCCAATACTGATGATTTCTAATACTCAATGCTTTGGTTTTTTAGGATTGAAAGAGTGAGGATCTAAGTGTCTCTTACACTAACATTTAACCACATGTGCAGTATGTGATCCATTAGGATTCTAATGCTGAGCCAAACAGTGAATCACAGTGTGAGTCGTTCGAACTGCAACTACAGGACGTGAAGCAGTTATTTGAACAGTGACATCCTCTAATGATCCAGCTCCCTGAGGAATGAAATCCCACACCTTGCCATGTTTCTATTTCTGTCTGTTCAATCTGAAAGCATGATCTGATACAAGTTGTTTAGCCCCTGCTCAGCAAGCACGCAACAGTCTGACTATAGCTTGTGCTGAAATAAGTGTTTGTGATTTCCTGTCACAGGGAGCCGGTGCAGGCCAACTGCGTTCGATGGAGGAGGCGATTCTCTTTCCCCTGCAAGATGAGCGCCAACGCTGGGACCGGTGTACTGGATCCCTGTGTGTGTCGAGTATCCGTCAGAAAGGTACAGCTGCTGAACTCCACCATGACTTAAAATCCATAATCTGATGCTTTGCACGTGAAAAAGCAATATCGGGTTAAAGAAAGGTTTAAAAATAAACTCCAATGATCGTGTCAGTGTAAAATAATTTTCTGTTATTGGTTACGAACAATGATTTTAGAGGGAAAATACATTCCTTTAACCTTTATCCTTACAATTGAATGTGCTCTGTGCATTTTAATCATGTCATGTTACATAAACCAGGAAGTGGATGAGCCTGAACAAGCCTCCCTGGTGAAACACATGCTGTGTATCCTCTCTGTTCCTGAGACTAAACAAATAGATCGCTGTAGATAGCTACAAGGATCTATTTGTTTAGTCTCAGATACTCCAGAGACTAAAACAGAAAGCGAGACAGATATGCAGACTCCTTGTTCTTTTTGTAAATGTTAATCATTGTGCACATGCACAAGCCTCATTTCCACTCGGATTTAGAAACGTTCCTAATCGTCTGTTTGTCATTACACCCGGCTGTGGCTATTTATACCGCCCATACTAATTATTAATCACATATTACGGTATATCCCAAGTATGCTTGAAATTGTGTCTACTTTCAAACACATTTGACAGACAGATATTGACCTTTTTTTAATTAATTTAAATTGTGCTTAAATTAAGCTTTGACACTTTTGTTTAACTTTTGTAATTTGTAATGTTTGTGCTTCTTGTCTCCAGGAGCTGAAGGGGGGGAAGGCGTATGCAAAGGTAATAGGCTCACACACTTCCGTTATCCAACCCCCATACCCGGGTCACCTACATTTACAGTAATCATCCATATTGATGTAGCCAGCCTGGTGAGCCCGTAGCAAACAGATGGCTGTCACTGCCTGCAGGTCGGCTCATTATATCATGTGCTCGGCCTTTAACTGTTAGAATGTGATTATCTATTGAGCACTCGAAACCTTTCACAGTCTTCTTTTGCTATTAATATTCAAATTGCAGAAGCTGTGTTGATACTGTTTAATTTCTCTGAAGTCTCACTCACTTTGAGATCGGTCAGTGTCCTGAGAGTAAACTAAAGTTCACCCCATTCTCTCTCCTTCAGCTTGGTTTTGCAGATCTGAATTTAGCAGAGTTTGCCGGCTCAGGGAACACAACCCGCAGATGTCTGCTGGAAGGCTACGATACCAAAAATACACGTCAGGATAACTCCATTCTCAAGGTAATGCTGGAGCTAAGACAAGGCAACCAAAACACCAGGATTTGACTTCTTCAACATGATACCTTGCTGTTTTGAATTCAAGCCTAGTATTTTTCTCAACTGGGAGCTAGCCAAGGCAAAGTTTTTTCTTTTTTGCATAAGCATGGAGCATCGCTGACCTCAATGGCCAGGTGCCCAGGTCGTCCATTAGACTGCAGCCAGGGATAAAACAATTATGGAAGAACAGTGTCCTCTGTTAAAAAAAGCTGGAGATTTTGACCTCGCTGTTCAGATGCCTTTATATCCTGCATTTACTGATAAATCACAACAACCCCTCATGTGTGACAAAACTACTGAAAACAACCCAGAGCCTCTCGCTTGGACATTTGGACAACCCTGCTTAAACCAGAACACCTTTCCTTTATCTTTGAAATAAGAAGAAATGCTAATAGAAAAGTGAATTTAAGTAAAATCTGAATTTATTAACAAATAATCTTCTTTCCTTCTCATAGGTTGTCATCAGTACACAGCTCATGTCAGGAGATCCCTGTTTTAAAACGTAAGTTGACATAACTGCCTTTTACATGTTGCTAAGTCTGTTGTGGAAGCGTCAGGATTGACAGCTGAAAGCTGATTGTGGTGACGCGTCATCCATCTTTATTTATATTCTATGGCCATCACCAATCAGTTTACATCTCACTATCTGAATAGGTTTTATTAACTCAATTAATTGCAAATGTGAAGTGAATGAAATAGGGATTTCTCTCAGACTGATTTCATGAATTCCTCAAGTCGTTGAAAGACAGACGACCTTTAGATACATTTTCTCTCTTGTGAAACATTCTTTTAAAAATCCTTCACTGTCAAAGTTATGACATTAAATCTCCTGCTGACTATATTTGTGTGGGAGCTGTTCCAAGAAGGTGTGGTTGTTTAAACTGGGCTTTTCAGACTAAGCAAAGTTTCATGGGAATCAAACATTACAGGATTATGAAATCCCAAGTAGCTGATCAGATTAGTATTCCCGTCAGTACTAGTCCCTTTAGTATAATTAGGGTTTTAGTTATTCAATGAATGTTTCAGTACAGAGGGATAAATGCTGCTTAACCCAAGTGCAAAATTTGACCTAGAAATGACTCAGTAGCCTGCATGTTTATGCCTAAAGCTGTATCTTGTTTTATTTCAGGATGGACCGTCAGCTAAATACTAAGCTCAATGCTATTCTAAATGTTTATAGTTTAAGGCCCTGATTGTTCTTTCCTTCGACTTATCAAGCTTTATTTAAAACTCTCTCTCATTTCCCTGATTTTGTCTTTATAAGTAGCTTTAAGTCTAGCTTCTTTTGGATTAACACACGATATTAATGATGATATTATTGTGATAATAATAATGGAGACATTGAAACATAAGAAAGAAAGTGGAGCCTCATTGTCCTCTGTCCTCAGGCCTCCCTCCACAGCCACTGTGATAGGGATCCAGGGTGACGGAGAGAGCCTGCTGGAGGAGAGGAGGGGAGGAGACTCACAGAAAGGCTCTTCTGGTGAGACAAGCACGCCACATTACACTCCTCTGCTCTGCTTAGTCATGCCATCAGCTTTTCCAAACATTTACAGGGACCTAGTAAAAGAAACGCTTTGGCTTTGTGGAGTGTTTTCTGAGACTGCTGAAACAAAAGAAGCTGCTCCCTTACTGTTTCCTGATCCACTCTCTGTTACTAACTTGAGACATATTCCTAGCGACTGGCTGGAAACCTAAAGTACACCCAGAAATAGCTGCTTTTAGACAAACACTGATGTCTGCAGATTCTCTGTATTTTCTCTGGAGGAGATGGTGCATGTGTGAACGCAAATGTGAGAGTGAGAGCCTCCGGATTATCTGCAGACTCTCTCCGCCTTGGTATAAAGTATAAATCTGAAAGAAAGAAGAGTCCGATGATGTGAGAACACATTGGGGGATTCCCAGCTGGATTCACCGTGAGCAAGTGGTGGTGGTGGGGGGGGGACGGTTGAACAAGCGACAGAAGCAAAAATGAAAAAATATATATAGAATATCTCCCAGTGATAAACTGGTTCCATACATGTATCAGACACCGAAAAAGATGTCAAGAGAGTTTGACATCTTTGTTTGCAGACCCCCCCCCCACACACACACACACCTTAATCAGGAGTTGGCCAGTAGCAGTGTGTGTGTACACATGTTAATCACTTGTTCTTTATCACTGACGCACAACTTCGATAACATGATCTGATCCAAGTTTTGAATATAGAAAAGTATACGAGCTTCACATGCCGTGCTCATGATGCCATTACAACTTTATGAAGTTCTTAAATTAAGCTGCAGATATTCCTTTCATAACTCATGTGATTATTCGTGTTTATGCACTTGTGTCTCTCCAGCACGATGTTCTTCTGCTTCATGCAGCCTATCTGCCCTCTGCTATTATGAAAATATTTGCAGCTGTCGCTTTCTGCTACACTTGTCTCCCCTCTGCTCCCTCACTCTTTGGTTGTGTGTGTGTTCATGTGTGAGCACATCTCTGTGTTGAATGCTTGTTCCTCCTGGATGCTGCAGAGTGTAGCGCGGCTCTTTCATGTATAATTTAAACTAGCTCTCTTTTAGGTTAGCTACAATCTGCTCCGACCCTGTGGGCTCTCACGTGGTTATAAATAGGACGTTCTGTGAGTCTGTAGAAGGGGGTTGTGTGTTTTTTGCGTGTGCACACTACATGTGTTTGTCTGCTGCAGACGATGCTCTTTCCTGTCGGCCTCATTGGTTTTGATTGTGCACGATTGTAGTGGGCAGGTGTGTGATAAACTCAAATGGGAGGTTTGGTCCTTTATGATATATTAGAGAAAAAAATTTGCTCATGTCTTCTTTTCTTTAAGACAAGTAGGAATGGGACAAATAATCGGATGAGATATTCACATATAGATTTATTAGTAATTTGACCATACACTCTTCCACAAATAGTCCAAGAGTAACTCCAATAACAATCAGTGGTTTTTTTAGAAAGTGATAATTAGTCAGTTTTCTGCTGGTAGGTTGGTTTGATTGTGACACAAAAACTACTGAATGGATTTCCACAAAACTTGGATGAAAGATGGGACATGAGCCAAGAACTAAGACACAGATCCAGGAACTGGTTTTATCACTCCCTTAACATTGCAACATGTTTTTAACTTCACCAATTTCCCAAGGAATAATTAATAAAATTGGAGGTACAAAATGGTGAATTAATTAATAATTATCTTATTATCTTAATTGATGACAGTCAGCCAAGAGATTTTTCTCTTCAGACCAACAGATGAATGTGCCTGGTATTATATAAGTTGCTTCTTGCTGAATTCAAAAGGAAGCCTAATTAAAAGATGCACGTTGACCTTTCTCATCCCCGGTCTGCTTCTTCTGCTCTTTCTTATCTCACAGAGAGCCGTGAAGGGAAGTGTCCAATTGTGTCTGATGACCTTGGGGGCTTCGGACACTCCCGCACATCCAGCTACGCCAGCCAACAGTCCAAACTCTCAGGTGGGGAAACTCCACATCTAATTAAAACTATTGCTGACCTGATGTAGAAGGCAAACATAGTTGCTGAAATATCTACAACTCATAGCTTAAAATATATTAAACTAATCTAAAATCGTTTTTAAAGGAGAAGATGTTTATCAAAACCATCTGACTGATGAAATTATTTTCCAGTGTCATTCCACCAGAGCAGTTGAGACCTGAAGCTCGAGTTTCCATTAGTGGCTGATCAGATGACTGTAATAAGAGATCACAGGAAGTGGAGAGATGCAGTCGTCTCGTTCTAAATGTGCAAATGTATTTCCTGCCACATCATGCGACTCTTGCATTCGTGCTTCGTAACAGTGTGATTGAAGTTTGCTCCTCTGTGGTCGTGATGAGCTGAGGTCTTTTGGTTTTAAATGGCTGCAGACATGAGCAGCACGTGGTCGTGTGGCGTGGAAGTGCTAAATCATTAAACGCAATGCAGGTGGAAACCGGGTTCATAGGATAGCTACTTTTTTATCTTTTTGATGTTTAGGTAGTTCATCTTTTACATTTATCTTTAATTAGTGAAGCAATAATTGGACTCTTGAGTACATATGATTTAAATACAGATTAGTCCACTGCCATAGCAGCATACATGTGTAATATTATGAACATGTCACAGTAGCAGGTGATATCACATCTTTCGGATATATCGTTTCATCTACTTAACATTATTGACAATCTGTTAAATCAGCCTGGTGCGAGTAGAGATGGCAAAATAAAGCGGTGCTGGTCAAAGATCCATTTTTACTGATTTGAAGAGAGGGAATTTATTCAATTTTATTTGTAACGATCCAAATCATAGATCATTATCTCAAGGCACTTTGCATAGAACGCTAAGGTTGGTTTAATTTGAAATGTCAAGGCACTCCCATGGCGTAATGTTTAAAGCAACACCATGAAACCTTTACTAGGCAACAGCGCCCTCTGCAGCTACACATGGTAATTCATTCGGTTGGCCCTGTGTCGGAAGGATTAACTGGTTTTCATGTAGACAAAAAAATATCAATTATCCTCTGCTCCCTGAACCAGAAGCTGCCGCTGTAGCAAATACAGTAAACTTAATAAAGGCTGGTATTCAATGTCCTGTCCAGTGGTCAAAACAAAATACAAGTATTTACAAGTAAATAAATATTGAGCAACCTTCAAAGTCATTTTGAAGATAAAACAGTGGCATATTGAGGATTTGTTTAAGAAGTGCTGCTGTATTGTTTTTAAACCATTGTCCATCCCTGGCAGGCTACAGTACAGGTCACTCCCGCTCCTCCAGCATGTCAGAGTTCAGCCACCGGAGAAACCATTCAGTGGGCAGCGCCTCAACGGGCATTGGCAGCATCCCAGAACCCAGCGAGGACCGGGACAGAGACTCCAGACCCTGTCCCGCGCTGCCCGAACACCCGGACCCTACCACTAACACCACAACCACCACTGGTACCAGTAACCCACCAGGCACACCGGTACACAGCGCCTCATCCTGTGAACGGCTCAACAGGTGAGTACGAGGACGTTTTGGCAGGAAAATAAGGATTGTGGTAGAACTATTTAAAGACGAGAAGGCAGTCACTAAGTTAAATATTCTAACTTTTAGTGTCGATAACAAGGACAAAGTTAAGTGGATGGATCATTGTGGTGTCATTAACAGCTTGTTGTGTGCAAATGTTTGACGTCACCAGTGCAATTACCATAACCATGACACAGTGCATGATATCATCTTTCAAAGGTGTGTAGTTAAAATCTCATAAAAGCCAAGTTAGCAGATGGGTGTGGTCTAACCAATCAGTGCTGAATACTCAAGTAATAATGAAGTAATGACAACTGAGTGGCTGCAACAATAACATGTCTGATACCGAGTCGACTGAAGCAGGAATCACCAGCTGCTGAAATGGAATCCCTGATGAGTCCAAGAATCTTGATATAATTTGACCATATCTCCCTTAAACAAACACCATTTACAGTTTGCAGTGGAAACCATTAGAGGTCAAATGGGCACAGAATGATTCTCCTGTATCCTCCCGTCAGACATCCAGTGAAACAAGACTCCATGGAGTCTCAGCTGAAGAGGATGGACGACACGCGGGTGGATGCGGACGATGTGGTTGAAAAAATTCTTCAGAGTCAAGACTTCACACCGAGCCTACTGGACTCAAGTGCTGAAGGTAAAACACACACTGAAGCTCTGTTTACACAGCCACATGGAGATTTCACAACCTCTGCAGTAACGGTCTCGGTATTTGAGGCTTTTCTCCTATTTATACAATTATAAATTCCGTAATAATTTGTATTGTTTAGGTCATAAGTCTTGCACTGAGAGATGTCAAAACCCAAAGATGACTTATTTGCTTAGCACACAGCCAGTTCACATAACACAATTATTAAGATGACAGTTTTCTGTCCCCCCCGTGAGTCAGAGTTTGTACTTCGAGGAGCGGGGCTTTGTTTTCCTTCCCAGATCTCATTTTGCTCAAAGCTTGAAGAAAGCTGCTGTCAATACATGATTATTTATAGATTGCCTAGCAACTGGCTGCTCCTCATGAGAGGAATCCTATAGGAGGACGCTGTCGCTCCACTGACTGAACGTTTCTACAACTGTGTGTGTTTCAGAGGAAGGTCTGCGTCTGTTTGTTGGGCCTGGAGGAAGCACAGCCCTCGGGAGCCATCACCTTCCCACCAGGTGAGTTCACTCACTGTGAGATGTGAAGCCACCTGCTTCGGTCCTCTGGGACTGCATTAACTGAACATGGTGGACATGTCAAACTGGGACTGATATTCTACAGCATGAGGGCTGGTGTCCAGTATCATCATTATCTTACTATTTTAGCTTATAATAACTTTTTGGATACCACTGTATATTTTGGTGGATGGAACACCCACAGACTGTGACTAAAGATGGACCAGAATATCAGATGTTAAATAGAAGATGGTTTATTCGTTTAGTGCAGTTTAAGAAACATTTCAAGAAAGGACAAAAGACTAAATAAGAAGTGTTATAAGTTGTTAAGTTTTCCTCTTTGATTCTCTTAACGTTATCCTCTTGTCTTTCCTTGCAGGGTTGGTGCCGGAGCATATGAGCAGGTGGTGATAAAGCGTTAGACCTGCAGCCTCACACCGCTCGTATCCAAAACATGGAAACAAGGCTGAGTTCATTTCAATCTCCATTCCTACAGCTCGGTACCTGATCAGTAACAACAGCGCCCTCCTGTGTCCATATTAGCTGTATGACATAGTAGCTTCTTTTTTAGATATTTTCAACATGCGGAGGGTGGACGTTATCATCTCATTGTAAACAGCTGTGAATCTATGTAAATGAAACGTTGACCTGATTGTTTGAGACATTTAACGTGTATGTAACAGAATTTGTTCACTCCTCACGTTCGGGGTGTAGATGTTCGATGTTTTTGAGGTAAACTGTGTCGCCCAGGATCTAAACAGAACTCAAACTGTTGGGAACTGGG
The DNA here is from genome assembly GCF_949316205.1 of Platichthys flesus. Lineage (NCBI taxonomy): Eukaryota > Metazoa > Chordata > Actinopteri > Pleuronectiformes > Pleuronectidae > Platichthys > Platichthys flesus. Next base: position 4,214,148 of record NC_084953.1, on the reverse strand, counting down.
AGAAAAAGATTAACGTTTCATGTCTATTGGAGGAGTGGCATAGTTCAAACAAAGGGAATCTGCTCTGTAGAGGAGCCCACCATCCGTTTTCAATACATTCCTTTAGTGTCTGTGTTCGTTTGAGAATTCCTCCTGAAATGGGGCGTTCTATTTAATATTCGCCTATAAGCTGCAGTTGCTGGCACTAACCTTAATCCACCTTTTAGTGTTTTGAAGGTGAGAATATTTTACTACAGAGACGAGGCGTCAGACTTGAGCTTTTAGCTGTGTGAATGAAGTGTGTGTGTGGTTGTGCGTCTGCTATATGACAAGACTACTTTTGTTAGTAGTATCAGTTATCCTGGTATCTTGAATGAGTGGAGGGATATAGGATCTATTGTGAGAAATGCTTTGTTGGTACTTTGAAAGATGGGAGATAAAGTCTATTTGCTTACTTATAATAACAGAAGTCTCTGTTCTTATCAGCAACAGATTGTTTTTAGTAAATCCTGCAGTATTACTCAGCCGTATAAAGGGCAAAATGCAGTGACAAGGTTTTTAGTCAAAGATCAAAATAGAAAAATGTGCTTTGCAATCTAAACAAATATAATACAACACCAGAAATCCCTTCTTCTTCGCCTCTCTAAAAACACTACTTGCCAGTGGCAGCAAAGCAGGACTGCTGTTTTTTGAGCAGTGAAGAAGAAGTGACTTCCAGGAAAAGGGAAATGGCACTTTCATCTAGGTGAAACTAATAACCTTTAAAAACATGGTATCAGATTAGAACACAGACATGCGTTCTTGCTGATTCCTGTACATCGGTATCGGAGCATCTCTTAATAGAACAGGATCTCCTTTGATCAATACGTATACCTACGCTTGGCAACGCTTTCCTGCCATCTGAGCTCGCCCGTCGACCGGGACGCTAACGTCAGTGAACAAGTCAAAGACCCTGTGATGCAACAACGATTTCATGAAGTGTGACTGATAAATACTGTAGTGCGTAGAGTACAATGAAGGACTAGTAACTAAGTAATCCACTGCCATAAAGATACGACCCAGAGTAATGCAGTCATTTTCTGTGTGTGTGTGTCTCCTAGCAAAATATCAAGCAGATCATTAACATTTAGTGCTGCAGACGAGGCTAACGACAACATCAATATGAGGATTGTGTCACGCATGCAGGGGATTTGCATCAATATGGGGTTAAATGAAGTTAAGAGTAAACAATTTGTTAGACTAAGAGCGAATCAGCCAAAGTACACAACACACTGACGGTACCTGGGACCTCGTCAGGCCTATGCATAAACTGTACTGATAACCTTAGACACACTATAACTCGTGAACAGACTGTACTCCATCTGTAATCTTCTGTCATTACCCAGAGTAGAGCCAAGATACTCCCTCTTCTAGATAAACTATATACATGTTCTATCGATATCTGCACACATCAGTGTATGGTGTTTTAACTATACGTCAGTGTTCCGTTTCTACGTTCTGCATGATAACGACGTCCACTAGCGAGCGTGCAGAACTTGCCTCGTCATCTTTTCTTTCTAATTTGATACTGTGCTATGTTTTAATTTTGATATTTCCACACTGAAGGGAGGATTTCGCCTGTTTAGCATGTAGCAAGTCATTCTGTCTCATCACGTACTGTTAAAAGCTCAAACTTCAGTGTGTTACTGTAAATCAATGTTCTCATTTTGTGTGTTTTCATTTCTTTCTCAGCATGATTTAAATGTTCCTTTGTCAAGATAACGTCTTCTTGGTTTTTAAATATAGTCTCCGCTGATATTGTGCCAATATTTTTGCTAAAGATTGTTGTTTTTTTGGGAGGGGGGGCATCAGCACTACATAGTTAAGACAGTGTTAAGTGTGTGGCTACCAAATATCAATATCACATTATATTTACTCTGTTTTTGTTTGGAATCAGATCACTTGCACCTGTGTGACGCAGGTATGTTCATCTTGGTACCTAACATGTTGTTACAAACATGGTTGCTTCTTCTCTTCTGTGAAGCTGTTGTCTTTATAAAACTGTAATATGTATTCTCCTGTAAAGTGATGTTCTGTTCTGACACTGTCCAGTGTTTCCTGTTACAGACTTGTATTTTTGACCAACATTTGCTTCCTTATCAAGTGTACTGGATGCTTCTAATGTGTACCTTGCACTGAATAAAACTCTGTAAAAGCCTCTTTGGGTGTGGAGTTCTACTTCGTTAAGCTCACATCATTCACAATAATAACATCTAATCACAGTTTTATTGTGATTATTACATTTGGTTGGTTTAAGTTGCTTTTCACTCAATACATTTATTTTTAAAGGCCAAATTAAATATTCTTTCTTTAGCAACTGGAGCATACTCCAAACAAAAAGCCGCAGTCTCAATAAGCCTTGTTGAAACTGAACAAGATACCAACTTTGTCCTGGACACAAAAGCTGCGTCCTCCAGGTCAAACACTTGCCTCCCACTCATCCTCTTGCTCTGCAGCAGCAGCGTGGTGCCTGCTGGCCTGTTCGTACCCGCTGTCCTCCAGATCGTCCTGAGCCTCCTCTTCGTCAAGGTCTTAAAAACACAAATGAAAGAGCAGCGTCACAACCACAGAATCATTCAGGTGTCACAGAGCAAAGTCAGCTGATGATGCTTTGTTTTTCTAAGAGCTGTGTTAGTTGTGGAAAGTTTTATGAAACCACTTTGGACGTAATGTGCAGTTAAAATAGTGACATCTGCTGGACAAACCTTACTACTGCATTTTATATGGGTTGAAGTTGCCTTGTGGACTTTTCTGTAGAGCAAACAAAGTTCACATTCTGTCTCGTTCACTAAAACCCGACAGATATGGATTTTTAGGGACCGAGGAAACACGGATCCACGCTTCTGTTAATGAGGCTTGATATTTTACAGTCTTACCATAATTTTGGTTTAGTAAATTAAAAGAAAACACAAATACAGCCAAACATATAGAATTTGAATTACAAAAAGAAACATTTGATGTAAATGCAATATATCATAAAATATAAACAAATTACCATATTAGTCTATATCAGTAATTATGAAAAATGTCAATAAACTTCTGTTTAAAGCGATTATTGCTCCTGATTAAACAGTAGAACATTTTACCAATCTGCTGTAATAACACGTCTTAGTTAATACATTCATTCCCTTCTGTTAACGTTTTACACGTTCAGAAAGGATCAAACTAAATGGATCAAATGACCACAGTACCTTGTTCATGGCAAGTTACAAGCACAGCATCGCCATCCTGGCTCAGTTCCACATCGGGCTCGTCCATCAGCAGACGTCTGAGATTACCCAGACTTCCACTCAGGGTGCTGACTCTGGGACAGCAGGACCACAGCACATCCAGAGGGACAGACACACACCTGCCACAGGAGAGAAAAAACAATAGGGATGTGAATCTGTCACTGAGGCCAATGTGATGCACATTTTAATGCACAACGTCAACGATCCAATACATTAAAGAACTGTGTCCTTATTGTGATGCTGAGATTTGATGCTTTGATCCAACACAAAGCTCTGTAATCAAATATAGTGCAGGAGCTGGCGAGGTTGTTTTCACTGCTGTTTGTTTGTCTTGTTGCCGGATTACTAGATAACTACTTCACAGATTTCCTTTAAACTCTGTGGGGAGGTGGACCACGACCCGTGAAAGAACTGAAAACATTATGGTGTGAATTCTGTCCAGGTCCTGGTCATGATCTGTTTACCACAAACTTCTGAGTCAGCATGACAACCACCTAACCTTCTTTACAGAAACACACCTGCGTGATGTGCAGGAATCTTGTGGGCTTTGGAAATGTGTCCAACATACTCCTTCATCCTCTTCCTCCTGATCCTCTGACGCTCCTCTCTCACACTGCGATACGACATTCCTCATCTCCTCTCTGCAGGCTGTAGGTGTGAGGTTTGAAAAAGAGAGAGAACAAATATGTATTTTGTGGAGGCATCAAGTCGATCAAAAAGCACCTGTACTAAGCACACTGTATATTCACCTGTGTGCTTCTCTACTCCGTCCTCCGTCTCAATCGGTGCATATGAGGCGTTCCCCTCACAACTCTTCTTCTCCATCCATCTACTCTTCAGTTTTTCTGCCCCAAACAGAACCTCGCTCACCAGAACCCTCCGCAAGATGTTGTTGTCACAGAGGCTGGGATAGTTTATGCTGCACAGCTGACACAGAAACATATAAACCACAAATATCACATCTAGTGGATCAGGTAAAAACATCTCACCTAAGAGACTGAGATCATTGCGAGTTAATCTGCAGGCCTTGTTTACTATTATTACGATAGCGGGAAGTCTTGGTTTGGTTGAGGTATGGGTGTCCAGACCTTTGCTGTAGTTCACAGGGGTTACCAGTAGAGGTCAGTAAAGCTTTAAAAATTGGCGTTAATTGCTGTGAAAAAAACTCACGAATTGTGTTACAATTTGACCCGAGATGTTACAATTTACATGGAAATTGAGATAAACACAACTCTTGCATTCTCACAGCTCATCCACACATCTCTCTCTCACATCACAGGATCAGATGGTCAGGAGAATCGAATGTAATGTGAGAGAGAGAAAGGAGCCACGTCAACAGCTGAGCCAGCAGGAGGTCCAACACATTCAATATACTCACAAGTTTGTAGGAATAAACCTCCTCTGCATCCGCACCACCCAACGTGTTGCGGTCAACTCCTCGCTCGAGTCGGCGAAAGACCCCGATCTGAGAGCAGAAGCCGACACTCTCCTGGTATCCTGACGCTGGCTGTCCGACCCCAGTGAACTCCACCTCATAACCAAACTCCGAACACACCTTCAGGGCCCTGAGAATGATGATTGGTCATTATCATTGAGTAAGAGATTTAACAGCATGGATAGGTGTTCAGTTCATTACAAAAGTCAAAGAGCGTTCTGTACCAGGATTTAAACTCTGCTCTGCTCCACTCAAACTTGTGGTCACTGTGCCTGAAGCCTCTCAGTCCGGGGAGGAGGGGGTTGTACTCACAGTTCGGGGTGCTGATGATGGCGGCCGCCGGGGTCATGTAACCAAACACGACCTCAGAGAACCGCTTCACGTCAGCAAGCGTGAGGTGCTCAATGCTGGAGACATCCGGAGAGACAACACCAGAAAGGTGAAATCACCAGAGAGAAAGTGAGACACAGAGGAAAGTTTTTAAAATACGAAAATAGAAGAACAATGACCATTAATACTGATGGATGACAGAAGGTTAAATGTCGAAGCACCTGAACAGGAACCTACAGCTCTATACTGGTCACCAGATCAAATCCTCTGAGGCGAGCGTCTCTTTCTGTGACCGAGCCCTCGTACAGTTCCACACACAGCTGATCGTAACTCGGCTGCAGGTAGTCGGTGGATAGAGGAGCTAACTCGTGCCTGACAGAAGATACAAGCAGATCATCAGGCTGCGGCTACTTTTCAAAACTTTAAACCAAATTTCCATGACCCAACATTTTGTGAAATCTCGGTGTATACATGAAAAAGTGACAATTTAGTATTAAAGCTAACAATCAGAATTTCAAAGCATACAGTATACCTTAAATGACACAAATGAATGAGACAACAGTTTGAGGTCTTTGTCTGTTGTAACCCATGGCATGTACTTTTCCATTTGCAGCCAAGCACAGTTAAATCTACACTTCCCTGGCATGGTGCATTATCCCGCCTGCTTCCCTACCGAACTTTTCAATAAGTATGAGAGCGTATACCTGCCTATATTTTGAGCGCATTGCTTTTAAAGCATATGAATTATTTAAAACTCTGCATAAATGAAAGACACGAAAATATGAATATAACAAATTTCCATGACTTCTCCAAAACTTTGGGGATTTTTTTTTTTAAAGCAGTTTCCAGGCCTGGAAGTAAACATTTTGTAATTCCATGACTTTTCCAGGTTTTTTATGACAGTAGGAACCCTGTGTTTTACCTGTTGCGCCTCATTTAATTATATTTCATTACCTTTTTTTTTAGATTCATAATAAACAGAAACGTCACATTTTCTCATCTATTGACAACATGGATGTTTGTTTTCTTGTCCACACTTAAACAAGTCGACAACATCATTTATTTGAGCATAAAACTGTAGGTGTAAACACATAATTCAGCAAAACGGTTACTTGTAGTTATACACTGTTAAATCTTAGAGAAAGTAACCACCTCCATGAGATACTACACGTATTAACTCCACAAGTACACAACTCTTACTTCAGCCACGACACACAATGAATCACACGTTTTATCTACAAACGGGACTCACATCTTCTTCTTGACTTTGGTCCCGTCGATGTCCAAGCCGACCAGGAGGTGCACTTCCCGGTGAAACTTGAGTCTTTTCAGGAGGCTACACTCGCAGCAGCCCAGGTCGAGCACCTGGGGACCAGGACAAGATGAAACCAACCAGAGGAACCAACACACTTTACAGTTAAAACCAGGTTGAAGGAGCAACTGAACCAAATGCTGTCACCAAGTTAGCTAGCTCAGGTGATGACGTTAGCTAGCTGGGAGAGAAAGTTAGCTCTGACGTTAGCTTCGATGCTAACGTGTTTATACATTAAAAAGCGGTTGTTTGTTAAAAAATGTCTGAAAAACCTTCCGAGGTTTGTTTCTCTTCACGAAGTCGACGACGAACTGGTGCCTCTGCCGGTGAAGCGGCGGGTGGAACAGCGGCTCCATCTTCACTTCCAACTGACCCCGGAGCTGAGCACCGCAGGTCCTCCGGCCGGTGGAGGGCGCTGTTATCCACCGTCCACCCCCCCAGTGACGTCGCTTTTAGAAATGTCCCAGGTGTGTTTTCTGTCTCTAGCCTTGTGAACACGAAATCTCAAAATTGTCACCAGGGAACATCTGACCTTTTTCGTGTTATCGTTCACTTGGACTTGTGGATGAACTGATAAAAGTTTGATGGTCAGAGGTCAAAGGTAAAGGTCACTGCGACCTCGCAAAACTAATTTTGTTGCCTTGTGAACGCAATATCTCAGGAAAACCCAGATCTGCATTTGATATTTGTATTAAAATTATTAATATCAGCTTTATTCATATTTTTTATCACCGTTATTATTATCTTTATTATTATTTATACAATTACTGTTATTATGATTATTATTGTTTTTTTTATTGTTGTTATTATTATTAAGGATTTTTGTTGTCACCGTTATTATTATCCTTATTATTATTTATACAATTACTGTCATTAAGTTTATTATTGTGGTTGTTTCTGTTGTTATTATTATTATTATTATTGTTAAGGATAGCTCAGCTTAAATGCCAGTGAAGTAAATGGTTTGGTTTATTTGTATTTTATCCCAAATGTTTCAAATATATAGAATGGCCAAATGTCTCTCAGTGAAGGCTCAGTGAGGCCTATGTGGTTTTCAGTTTTTTTACTTATTCATTTTAATTTTGAATCAAAGTTTAGTACCAATACTTGAGTTTCTGATGAGCAAACACCAGTGACCAATACAGTACATTACTGAAGGGTTTGAGTATTGGTGCTTAATTGTAAAAATATTTTCCATAGAGCACAGATAGGTGAAAGTGTTGATAAGAAGTTCTTCTGAAAAAATCATAACTCAAACCTCCAGAAATAACCCAGATATTAGAGAGAAAACTACCCATTAAAGTGTCCTTGATATCAAGCCTCCTGCTTCATCTCAGAAACACTGAATATGTGTGTTATAAGTGATTTTATGCCGTTTTTAATCACACTGATGTTTGTTCATCTTTTGGACTATTCCTCATTTGTGTAACAATTCACTGAGATTTTCAGCAACAATGAAAATAGTCAGTATTTGTCGCCCTGGACAGATTAAACACAGTCACACACAAAGTTTAAAAAAAAATGAAAGAATTCACCACTGATGTTTTTACAGAGGGGTGTTTTAATGATACTGACATCTTGAAATAAAATATACTGCATGGTTTTAAAAACATTGCTGGATAAATTATCTGTTGCCACTACCTTCTGTTAGTTGCACAATCATCAAGAGAATCTAATAATAAAACCATTTTTGATAAATATATAATTTCTGCAATACGTTGTTAGACAGCTATGATACCGGCCACAATTATGAGAATGAATACAAGCTATTGCTAACAAAGATTCGTAAGCATTCAAATCTAAAAGGTACTCCTCAGGTTTGATCATAATTTATTTGAGACATGTAAGACGAAGCCCAGAGAGAAGAATTCTGTTATTCAGCTGTAATTACTTTATTTTTTACACTTCTCCCCTTAAAGTTCTCAGAGATTGATTGGTTACACATCTGTTATGGATGCTACAGAACAGACAAGACAAACATGCAGTGTCACCAGTGTTGTGGTGTTTCTGCTGAGTCCAGTGTATATGTAGATTGATCCGCGCCGTTTCATTTGGAGGCCCCGGTGGTTCTGCAGTGTCGGGCGGAGTAGGGGGTTTGGGTGGAATTTGTTTTGGCAGCAACCTGGAAGCAGTAGGTGTTGCGGGGCTTGAGATCAGTCTCTTGGTAAAAATCACCTTCCACGGTTCTCACATCCACTGACTTCTCACTCTGGTCCTGAATTTTGAGTTTGTAGTTGGTCGCATTCTTCACCGTCGTCCACTTCACATAAACAGAAAGTCCACTTACTGAAACCTTCAGCACCTTCGGAGATTCAAGATCTGAGAGGGAGAGAGAGAGATGGGCGATAAATGAATAGTCGTTGAATAGCAGACAAGAGCGAGTCAGGACACAACGTGTAGTTACCATTGTTGTGAGTTTCCCGCACATGTCTTCTTCTGCGAGATCCAACTGGACCTGAGGAAGATGAGAAACGCTCGTTATAAAAGGAGGAAGGAAGGAAGTGGAAGTTAAATAGAATATTGTTTAAATGTTGCAGTGGTGGGAGAACTGTAGCTGTTAATCAGTGATTTCCATCATTGAGGGCCGTTCAAATACTGATGCTTTGTATTGGTATCAATTTCATTTCCATCCCCATCTGAAAACAACACTATGCATCTTTTCGACCTTTCAATAGCAGCTTCAAAATGGGTTTGATGGTTCCCTGATTTGTAAAAGGGAGAATGTTTCCTTACCCGTCTGTTGTTGCTCTATGTAACTTTGGTGACTGGGTGTAATCTCCTGTAAGAACTGACTGAATGAAATGACAGGGATGTATTTGAGCTGCGTCTGACCTGTGATGACTCCGTTGGGGTTGCTCTCTCCCTTAGCGTTGCTCGCCGTCACTTCAGTGGCGCTGGAATTGAAGTCCGTCAGCGAGCAGGAGAGGGTCGCGGTGCTGCACAGCTCGACGCGCCCTCCTCCCGATGTGTTGTAGACAGTGTACATGGAGGCAAACAGTGACGCGTCCCAGGACAGAACAGCAGACTGGGCGTTGCCGTTGTATTTCACATTCTGTGGAGGACAGGGGACTGGGACGGAAACAGTAAGAATCCTGTTAACAAATGTATTATGAGTGAGTTTCTGTGTGAATAAGTGTTAAACTCAAAGTAGAATTAACAATATAGCAGAACAAGGTAAAGGCTGAATGATGACACCATTGCATTTGTCATTTTACGAACTGAATGTTACCGCCAAGGCAAACTTTGAACTTAAAAATAAATGAGTAAATACTGCTGCAGCTTCATATGAAATTGCATTTAACTGGTGAAACACTAGTTGACTTTCACTGTGAAGTAGTAAGAACATGTAAAGGTCACTATAAACACTATATAACTGCACAGTGAGCACAGTTACCTGTGACTCCAGCATAGGCAGCGGAAGGTGTGCTGGCCCCAGCTGAGTTTCTGGCGCGCACTGTCAGGTTATAAGCTGTGCTGCAAGGCATCGGGAACTCAAAGTATCTCCTGGGGAGCCAGTAAGAAGAGACCCCCATCAGAGCCTGTGGGTCGTCTTTGATTCGACCAGAGATCTCTGCCAGATACTCGACATCAGAGCAGTTGACGCTGTCCCAGGTCGTCCTTGCCCAGTGGTACTGGTCGATCTTCTGCATCCGGACATTCAGAGCGGTCGGAGGACACGGAACTGAGGAGGAAAGAGATGGTTACTCACAGAATGAGCCCAGTTACATCGTTTAGCTCTTGTTCTTCAGGTGTTGTGAACCAGGATGTTAAGTGTACCATTTGAAAGGACAGGGAAGAGACAAACAGAAGACTGAGACTGATTATTTCTGATTATTAAATAAACAGAAGTCTTATTGGTTTGTGCTAAAATACAGTTTCAAGAATTATTTTTGTGGAAATAAATAGGACTAGTCAAATAAACGTTCTGAAAATTGTTTCTATTTTTTAGCTTTAACATTTACCTGCTCCCTCCGTGAGAGGTGAACTGAAAGAGCTGTTGCAGAAGCCGTCAGACGCTTCAACTGAGAAGTTGTAAATTTCTCCACATTTCAGGCCGTCGAAGGTGCAGGAGAGAGCAGTGCTGTTGCAGTAGAGTGCGTCTCCATCCTGAGGTTGAGCACAGCCATAGTAATCCACAGCGCCCTCAGAGGCGTCCCAGGACAGGACAGCAGAGTTGGTCTCACAATCGATGACCACCGTGAGACCAGAGGGCTGACAGGGCACTGGGAGGAAAGACAGAGGAATCCGATTCAAACAGGGAACGAAACATCCAGAAAACCGTGAAAGAGATTGAGACGAGTAGAACATATTCATGTGCTGTTCTTTGGCCTGTACCTCGCCCTTCTACCACGTGTCAAAAAAACAGGTTCAGTAGTTATTATGTAATCCTTAACAAAAACATGAACTCATTGGCGAAGGTGAACATATCTCTACCTGATCTAAAGGAGGAGGTGCTGGGGAGGCTGGTGCAGTTGTCTCCACTGGCTGTGATGCTCAAGTTGTACAACTGACCGCAGTGCAGATCAGCCAGGGTGCAGTTGTTCCCCGAGGTGCTGCAGTTGACCACGTCTCCATCACTTCCTGAGGCTGTTAGCTGGTAGGATGTGGCCACGGGGGAGTGTCCCCACGTCACTGTCACCCCACTCTCCTCACATGACTGAACCACTGTCACGTTGTCTGGAGCACAGGGTGCTAGAGGGGACGGTGTTGAATGAGTTTCGATCAAAAGATTCATTCATGTGTATGAAGCGGAGGAAATGTGTGAGGTTGTTACCTGTTTGAATCTTCTTTGGAGGACTCCTGAGGCTGCTGCACCTGTTAGAGGAAGCTGATACTATGATGCTGTAGTGCATCCCACAGCGGACATCCTCCAGTTCACAAGAATCAGAGGAGCTGTTGCAGGAAATGAGGGATTGGTCGTGACCCTCAGCGGTCACCACGTACAGGGTTGAGTTCAGTGTGTTCTCCCAACCGACCAGGATGGTGTCGTTGTTGCATTCTGTCTCTACACTGATGGACGCCAGAGAACAAGGACCTAAAGGAGGGGCCACATGACAATTCAACATATTACACTAGAAAGTTATTTTTTACCAAACCTTTGCAAATCAGCAAGTAGATCAAACTATATTACTTGAAATCCAATAGTGCGACTGTCATCCAGTGAGCAAATGGAGGATTTGAAGTCTTTGACAACAGTTATTTTAATGTTCAAAGCTCAGCTAAAATCCTATATTATAGAAGATCAGCAACAAATACAAATTTAGAGATCACAAGAAGATTTTTTGGAACGAAAGGAAGAAAATAAAAAGTTTTACACGACAAAAGGTAATTCATATTTTAGTTGTTACCACTAACAATTATTCAAATACAACAGACAGAGCTATTTAGCATTTAAAGTCACAGTTTGAATACACACTGCTTAATTTTACGGGGTCACAAACCATGAGGGTCTGTACCAAGGTTTGTGCTCCCCATGTTTTTAGCAAATGGTTGATTAATGGAATCATGTGGTAAAATTGTAGAAATTGTAATCACCTGTCACTAGCTCAAAGGTGGCGCTGTGATTGCTGTGGCAGTGCTTGTTCTCGGCTTGGAGGTGGAGGGTGTAGCGCGTCCCACATTTCAGATCTGGCACCTCGCAGGGAGGGGAGGTGGTCCTGCAGGTGGAGTTGTGTCCGTTCATCTCTTCAGCGTAAACAAAATAGCTGAGGGCTCCGTCCGCGTCATCCCAAGTCACCCAGGCTGAGTTCGATATGCAGTCCAGATGGCTCTTAGGGTTGCCAGGCATACATGGAGCTGTGGAGGGTGATACGGCAAATCATGAGCATGTAGATTGAGAACTGTAACAATTACATATTTAACGACTATTTATATATATTACAACAAACACTTGCACAATTTTAATAGAATCTGGGGCAGAAGAGTGTGTTCAAGATGATATCATGACATATGAAGATGTATAATTTCTGCCCTGCGCACCGGCACATTCTGAAATGTGTTTGTGTGTATCTGTGTGTGTGTCTGTATGAGTTTGTGTTAATGATGAGTAACTTTTAGAGCTGATCACTCGTGGGTCGTACACTCTTACACACACATTGTTACTCTGACCACTGCCTGCTGAGAAGTGCACGTTTAAACTTGTATTAACTTGCACAGTAAAAGTGGCACTAGGTTTAGGCTGAATTCTGCCTGCCGGCCACAGATGGTAAATATTTGTGCGGATGTTTTACAGGACAGTGTATCTTCTAGTGCTGCTGGTGGGGAGTCTGATGCTCTCCGATGAAGCAAAGACACTAAACACTGAGTTAGAGATCTTTTCTATTGAGTAAAATGTTTTTGTATCTTATTGAACCTGATGTAGACAATATACAGTATATTTTGTACAGAGCTTAAATACAATGCACACACTGGGTATATTGGGTACATCTGACTGTGTGAAGTTTACCTGAGGAAGTGTTGACCACAGCGCTTGGCTGGCTCTCACAGTCGTCTCTTACAGACAGCACGGTGACGCTGTAGTGTTGTCCACACGGTAGATTGTTCATGGTGCAGGTAGTGCTGCTGGAGTTACAGTAGAGTCTCGCCCCAGTGTTGCTCACTGCCGCCACATGGAAGTACTGGGCATCGGGGTTGGGAGACCAAGACACGGTCATGGCTCCTTCAGCACATTGTTCATTAACGGTCACGTTCTGTGGTGCACACGGTGCTGAGGGGGAGACAGAGAAAGAACAGACAGACATTTTAAACAGGAAACTAGAGGAAAGCACTTATAAATAACCAATAATAAGGTTCAGTACCTGTCCGCACGTAAGACCTGTTGCTCTCCACGCTTGAACAAGACTCGTCCCGGGCGAACACGCTCACGTTGTAGGTTTGTCCACACTGCAGGTCGTCCAGATCACAGTGAGTCATGGTGTTGTTACACTTAGTCTGGTGACTTCCGTCTGCGGTGATGGCCACTGCCAGATAGGACAGTGCTCCACTGGCTCGCTCCCATGTCACCGCAGCAGAGTTTGAATGGCACAGCAGAGAGGCCTTGACATTAGTGGGTGTGCAAGGCACTAATGGAGAGAAAGGGTTAGAGGCCAAGTTGTTGAGTTAGACATTATATCTCAAATGGGAGTCAATGAAATTGATATACATAGAATTACTCCTGCTGAGGTTTAACCAACAATATCAGATAAATGAAAAAATCCTCAAACAACAGCACTCCTATCAAACTGAAAAACGTTATGCTTTATATCTACCTGACTGCAGGTTGAGGTGAGCCACACTGTTGTCACACTCTCCGTCCTGAGCCGTCAGTGTCAGGTTGTAGAGCTGACCACAATGCAGGCCGGGCAGCTCACAACTGGTCTCCGTGCTGTTGCACTCAGTCCTGTGACCGTCGGGCCCGAAGGCTTGCACCCTGTAGGAGGACACGCCCTCTTCTTCCTCCCACGACACCACGCCTGTGTCATTACTGCAGACCGTCTTCGCTGTTACTCCCTGTGGTACGCACGGCACTGCAGATAGACAGAAAGTTAGGATTATATAAAGGTATCAATAAAGTTCAAATATAACCTGCAGCAGCTGTTTATTACAGATAAATTGACGATAAATAATATTGATTGATTTTACATGTGTTTATCTCCACATCAGAGCTTGTGGCACTGGAGCAGGTCTCATCCGAAGCACTGACACTGATGGAGTAGTTGAGGCCACACAGGAGGTCGCTGAACAGACACGTTGTCACGCTGCTGTTGCACGTTGATTCATAGCCACCGCTGCCCTGGGCCACTGTGGTGTATGATGACGCTCCTTTGCTCGGCTCCCAAGAGACGGCCACGCCACCGGACTCACAAGCCACGGCGGCTTCCACCTGCTGTGGTACACAGGGCACTGAACAGACACAGAGAGAAGTGTGAGTCTTACATTGTTTCTCAGGGTCGATAGTGGTTCAATATAGAGAAAACGGCTATTTTGCTCAAATTAAATTCAGGCATATAAACGGTGAGTAGTACGTAAAATCACAAAGATCCTGAGCCAACAAGTCGATTATTATATTGGTCAAGGCTGCAATTAAAGAAAACATGGCTTTAAATCTGTTACACAGCTTTCTATCATGCGTATCATGAGAACCCAAACAGTTTACTTGTGCCCACCTGCTTTCATCTGTGTGATGCCACTCGACACGTTGCAAACGCTGTTATCAGCAAACACAGTGATGTTGTAGGTGTAGCCACACAACAGGTCTGGGAGGATGCAGGACTGTGTGGGCGTCTCGCAGCCGGATTCGTGACCTTGCAGGGAGAAGGCTTGGACGATGTAGGAATCGGCCCCCATGCTGGGCTGCCAGTCAACCTGGGCGGTGTCGGAGGAGCAGTTCAGTACAGCCACAACTCCTTCAGGAGGACAAGGCACTGGCACAGAGAAGGAAAATTCATGATTGGTTATTTGTGATTTATTGTCAGCGGGTAGTTGTGGGCTTACAGAATATTTAGACTTCAGAGAAAGGTTGTTGCTTCATTCATGCTACAGACCTACAAATACCCAGATCTTTTAAAATGAGCAGCAGGTCAGTTTCAGCCAATGACTTTTTAATAAAAATGGATGTTATGACAGTTTAGGTGAAGCCAAAGCGTCTCTATTCGCACCTGGTGGCTGACGGCAGTATAGGGTATGGATGGGACATGGACAGAGTACACTTTAAATTCGTTTTTGTAATGTCATCTAAAAGAACTCTGATGCAAAAACATAGTATGGCAGCACCATATCCAGGTTCTGTAATCTGTAAATGATATAGTATCAATATCATCAGTGTTAATGATCCATGCCTGAAAACTCTAATCAATTAATAAAATATTGCTGTATTTGTAGACCTCACCTGATTCCACCTGCAGCCTGGAGCTTGGGGGGCTGCTGCAGTTCTCATTGGAGGCAACAACAATCACAGTATAGGTCTGACCGCACTGCAGGTTCTGCAGCTCACAGTTGGTGAAGTTGGTGTTGCAGGTGGAATTGTGGCCCCTGGAGGACCGGGCTGTTGCGGTGTACTCCACGGCACCCTGAGCGAAGGCCCAGTCCAGGAGGGCCGAGTTGGTAAAGCAGTCCAGAACCACTGAGCCAATGCTGGGTGTGCAGGGAGCTGAGTGAGGGAGGTGAGAAATGGAGGGTGTGTGAATCAGACTTGGACAAGGCAGTGACATATGAGACAAATAAATAATTATGATTCCACCTGTTTTACCTGATTTGAGCTCTGTAACTGGACTGGGCAAACTCGAGCAGATATGATCTTGCGCCGATATCTGGACCAAGTAGGTCTGTCCACACGTCAGGTTGGTCAGGGTGCACGTCAGACCTGCCGTCTCGCAGGTGGACAAGTGTCCCTGTTTGCTGTGAGCCGCCACAACGTAAAACAGAGCCCCCTGGCTGGCACTCCACGACACCACAGCTTCATTTTTGGAGCAGTCCATCGCCACATGCACGTCAGCAGGAATGCAAGGCACTGGAGAGAGGAGAGAGATCATTTTATCCTCTTGTGACTATCAGTTCCTTTAGTAGGAGCCGAGGACATTGACTTGACGTTTGGGATTATAAAGTTTAAATGACTGCCAGTTTATTGGTTTGGCAACAGACAAGGAGCGGTGAAATCAAAACATCCACAACTAGAAAGAAAAGAATGAAGGAGAAGGATCATGCAGTATGGAGAATAAAATAGTCATCTTCTGTAACTAGTTACATAACAACCCATCTTCACTGTCTGTAACGCACCTGACTGCAGGATGTCGGCCTCACTGGGGTCAGAGTGGCAATCCTGGTTGGAGGCGACGACGGTGACTGTGTAGTTCTGACCACAGACGAGGTTGGGCATGCCGCAATGCGTGTTGTCGGACCAGCAGGCAATTGACTGGTCATCTTCCGGCCTTACCGTGGCGGTGTAGAACTCTGCCCCAGCTGAACCGACCCACGACACCACAGCGATGTTAGAGACACAGTTCATTAAGCTGGAGATGCCGGTGGGGGGGCAGGGCTCTGAGGTAGAGAGGGAGAAGAGACTGGGTGAAAACAGCACTTATCCTTCGAGAAGCTGGAGCCAAGCAAGGCCAGTTGATTAGGTTGAGTGGTGCGGTCCAGCTTGGACGCGTTGCAGTTGAGTTTTTCAGGGTATGAAATAAGAATCTACCTGACTTGAGCACTGAGGGCAGACTGGGTTGGCTCCTGCACTCAGAGTCTACCGCCTCTACAGACAGGAAGTACTCCTGGCCGCACAGGAACTCGGAGAAGAAAGTCCAGGTGTCGTTGGTGCTGAGCTGCACTTTGTGGCCATTGGCGTTCTTTGCAGTCACGATGTAGAACTCGGCACTTTCACTGGCATTCCAGGTGAGAGATCCCACCTGAGAAACAGATTAGATTCTAATTTAGATACGTGACATACACTCAAACAATGTAGCTTTGGCAACGAGGGGTCTCTCAATGAAAACAATAACAAAAGGCTCAGTTTGATGATGCCTTAAAGCTTTGATTAAAATATAAGTATTTACCCTCATCGAGCAGTTCAGAGACGATTCCAAGTTCTGGGGTATACATGGTGCTACGTACACAAAGACAAAGTTTAGTTTAGCGGCAAATACAATTGTTCTCATTATTGATACATCATCAATACATCATTTGATTTATAAAATGTCAGGAAATAGTATTAAATAGGATTTCTTGACTTGTACGATTCAAAATCCTGTTTACCCATCCGGATTGAAGTGCTGTTGCTTGGCAGGCTGCTGCACATGAAGTCGTTGGCGATGACATGAACAGTGTACGTCTCCCCACAGTGCAAGTCGTCCCAGGTGCAGCTGCTGGTGTTTGTGACACACATGTGTGTATGGTCGTCCTCTGCTGTCGCGATGGCCAAGTAGGACTCTGCTCCGTCGCTCGGGGCCCAGTTGACCGAGCCCAGACTGTCCTCACAGCGGGCGAGGCTCTGCACGTGCTGAGGGACGCAGGGGCCTGAGGAGAAAGCGACCTGTTGAGTCATCGCGAACCCACCGACTGATCCACACAGACACAAAAAGGTGAACGAGACGTGTACCTGTCTTGAAGTCTTCAGGCAGACTCGCGGCGCTGTCACATCGATCATCCTGGGCTTTCACGGTGAAGGTAAACAGTTGTCCGCAGGGCAGCTCAGCCTCTATCATTGTCTCATTGGTTTGGAAGGACGTGTGGTATCCCAGGTCTCCCGACGCCGTCACCACGTACATCAATGCTCCTTCAGCTACCGACCAATCCAACACCAGCGTGTCGTTGTAGCACGACCCATCGACCGTCAGGCCTGTTGGCTGGCAGGGTTCTGGTGGAGGAGAAGTGGTTTTACACTGTTTCAGTCTTCAGTTAGGGCTCAGATTATAGTTTTGTATTATTTCCAAATAAGGTATGGATATTAGGAGTCACTTTTCAAGAAAAAACTAGTTAAACATTAAAGGAATTCTGGAGAAATCAAATAAATTAGGACTAAGACAAGAAAATAAAGAAGTTACAGCAACAAAAGGGAACTGTGGTTAGTTGTTAGGGTAGCTAATGGACATTTGAATTAATAGATTAGAAAGATGCAAAATCTATTCAGCAAACCAACAACTAAACCAAACACATAATCAATCAATTCCCTCTCTGGTTAAATCCCAGTCCTCTTACCTGTGTGGATCTCTGGAGAGCTACTGGTTTCACTGTAACACATGTTGCCATATGCAGTTACAGAGAAGTTGTAGGTCTGCCCGCACTGCAAGTCTGAGAACTGGCAGGTGGAGTTGGTGGTGTTGCACTGCAGAGTTCCCATGCTGCAGGAGGCAGTCGCCATGTAGAGCTCCACATCTTCACTCTCCTCCCAGAACAATTTGGCCGTACTGGTCCCACACTGCAGGTCCACTCCCACATGTGAAGGTTTACAGGGACCTGGACAAGACATTTGAGATAGGTTCCTGATTAAGAAATAAAAGCATTCAGTACTGAAGAGAAATGTATTAATACAGAATAAATTCAGGATCAGTGGTTACATTCACTTCCTCCTGAACGATGTCGCTCCACTCACGTGTGCTGAAGGTGGCGTTAGTGGGTCTCTCAGTTTGACAGTGGTCGCTGATGGTTGTCAGGCTGACATTATACGTCTGACCACACTGCAGCTGAGTGAGCTCACACATGTCCTCAGTGGTCTCACATGAAGCCCGGTAGCCGTCAGCTGCCACTGCAGTCACTGCGTAGGAGATGGCTCCATTGCCCGGGCTCCATGAGATTTCTGCTGAGCTGTTCTCATAGTTCACGTTAGCCACCACATCCTTAGCTGCACAGGGAGCTACAGGAAGAAGAAAGACAGAGATATACAGGACATGGATCCAGCTTCATTGTTTACATTTTAAAGCTGCACTGATCTATGCTCCAAATGGAAGTCCGCGTTATCTCTCAGAGAAAGAAGCCTGCTCTAATGTTTACTATATGTTTACTAGAATTCACTTTCATCAAATTGCATATCCATGATATAAATGCTGCAACATGTCAGCAGCATGTATTTTCAGACTCTCAAATATTTTTTACTGAAAGTACATAATGAAAAGATAAACTATGAGGAAAAACAACATGTACAAATCTGTGTTAAAGAGAATTAATCATTTTATTAAACAGGAGCCACGACTGAAGGTACGATACCTGCAACCAGCAGCACAGTGGCGGACACACTGCTGCTGAGCGTCTGTCCCTCGGCGATGACATTGGTGTAGTAGATGACTCCACAGTGGAGATCTTCTATGTTGCAGAAGGTCTCATTAGTGTAGCAGGAGAGGGAGTCGCCATTGCGCCCAGCCAGATGGGCCGAGTAGCCCACCGCACCAAAACTGGTCTCCCACGACACAGTCCCTATGCCGCTCCGACAGTCAACACTGGTCCCCACGTTGTTGGGCGGACACGGCTCTGGAGGCGGAGAAAGAGGCAGGACAGGTTTCATGATGCAGATTGGATGATGATTATTATCCACGATGCATAGTTACAACTTGAATGACAGCCCTGTGGTTTTATGCCTCTGCCAACAGGTGAAGTTTCAGTCGTCATATATTTATCTCCACACTCAGGCGGTCAACATGAAAACACATGAAAGGTAAACAAGTCCAAGTGACAACTAGTCAAATGTCATTGTCGAGTCATAATGGGGCAGTGTGGCCTAGGGGTTAGAGTGGCCGTTCTCCAACAAGATGGTTGCCGGTTCAATCCCCACCCTTCCACATTTGCATGCCGAAGTGTCCTTGGAAAGATACTGAACCCCTAAATGGCCCCTCATAAATGTTGAGTGTACTAATTGTAAGTCGCTTTGGACAAAAGCATCAGCCATTGTTGAGTCATAATGAGTCTCTCAAATCTGAACCCTCATCTTCCCGATCACAACAATATCCCTACAAACCAAGTCAAATGAAGTCCTGAGATTGTTATTGTTACAAAGTCAGATATACAACATGTTTTCTCACCTGTTGCAATCTCAACCTCTTCTGTCGAAGTGGCCACACCCTGACACACGTGGTTGTTTGCCGTGACACTGACGTTGTACAGCTGGCCACAGTTTAAGTTGTTAAAGGCACAGTTGGTGTCAATCGTGCTGCAGGAGACTATGAGGCCCTCCGTTGTTACGCCCACAACTGTGTAGTTATAAGCCCCCAGAGACTTGTCCCACAGCACCTGGCCGATGGTCAGGCTGTACTGAGTGCTGATGTGTTCAGGGATGCACGGCCCTGGAAGAGGAGATGAAGGAAAGATGAAGGAAAGACCGTTACGTGTGAAAAACAGAAAAATAAACCACCACGAGTCGGAAGTATGGTTTTAGTCTAACCAGTGACCAGCGGTCCCGGCATGTGAGCGATGCTGCTGCAGGTCTGTCCCACAGCTTCCACAGACACGTTGTAGCTCTGACCACAGCTCAGCCCGTCCAGATCACAGGTGGTGGTGTTGGTGTCACAGGTGACATTGTGACCTGACGTGCAGACGGCCTTCACCACGTAGGACTGAGCTCCATCACTCGGGGACCACGTCACAGGGGCCGTCTCCATATAGCAGTCAATCACTGCCTGGATATTTCTTGGTTCACAGGGAACTGAATGAAAGACAGATGAGACAAGACGACAGTCATGACTTTAATCTGCTTCAAGTGAAATCTTTACATAAAAAAAAAACAATGACAATCCTGTGAAGAAAGTTACAAGATTGTGGATCCAGAGAGAAAGAAACTCAGGTTCTCCTTGCTGCTCATTTCCTGATACTTTATTATGACTTCTTTCCTTTTAAATTATGATATAATTGTCATTAGATTATGACTTTCTTCTTAAATACGTTAAGAGTTCCCCAAAAGGAAATTCCTTCCAAGCGGCCCAAGGTACAGGTTTAACATGACTAACAGTAGAAGTACAAACAAAGTACACAGCAAAGTAATACCAATGTTTCACAATTTACACATATATACAAATATTTACCGTAAATATTGAGCATTAGTCTTAAAAACAAGCATCTTCACAATTATACGGAGAAGCTGCTAAAAATAAAAGCTGATTTCTATTGAATTACGGTAGTTTTTTTAATCAAAATGCACTTCAACTAGTCCACTTAGGTTTTCAAAATGGTTCATCATCATCTATTTCATTTATTTAACATGTAAAGTTAGATTTAAAAAAGAAAATATCAACTTATCCCTCCTGATGGTTCCCTCTTCATCCTCTAGGAATCAGTTTGTACCTTTATCATCTGTACACATCTGTCCCCCTCCTCTTTCCTACCTGCAGCTGTGTCAACCACAGGAGTGGGGGGGCTGTTGCAGTATCCATCAGAGGAGACCACGAAGACGTCGTAGATCTGCCCGCAGCCGAGTCCGGTCACGTTGCAGTGGCCCTCGGTCGTGGCCTGGCAGGTTGTGGCATGACCGCTCCTGTCCTGCACCTTGGCGATGTACGAGTCGGCTCCCGGACTCTCAGACCAGGACACGACCAGAGAATTGGCTTCACAGTCCACCACGGAGGACATGTTAGCAGGGGTGCATGGCGCTGGTGAGGAGATGTGGAAGGTTTAGATTAAAACTGTAATTTCATTTTGGAGATATATACCTGTTTTAGATTTTAAGAATAACTGAAATATGGCTTTTTACTATTTTGCTGCGAGTTGAATGCAAAAATGACACCACTCACAACAAAATGATTATTATTATTATTATTAACACAAGCTTTATGTTTACCATTAAAATGGTATAAGAGTGGTATCCAACCTCTCATCTAACTCTTGGCCAGAAGCCGAGATCCCCTTAAAACATTTTTGTGCATTGTGTGCTTTAAAACACACAATGTCATGAAATGATTTCCTGGAAAGGTTCACTACAAAATCAACAATAATTACGAATTACAAATAACAGTTCAATAGAATTCAAGAACACAGAATTCAGCACGTACCCGTCCTGATCTTCACACTCTCGCTGGGTTTGCTCCTGCAGTCGTAGTCTTCTGCGGTCACAGTAGCGTTGTAGAGTCGTCCACAGAGCAGGCCTGTCAGTTCACACTGGTCCATGAAGGTCTCACACTGGTCCTTGTGACCCCCAGCGCTAACCGCTGTCACTTGGTACACCTGCCCCCCTTTGCTGTAGTCCCACGACACCGAGGCCACATTGTCGCTGCAGCTCAGACTGGCTTGGAGGTTCTGAGGAACACATGGTGCTGGAGGAGAAAGGTCAAAACAGATGTTACTCTTCATTCACATTTCTTCTCACAGTCTCCTGCACAGCCCTGTGTGTGTCGGTATGTTCCACACCTGTCCTGGTGATGTACGCCTCACTCTGGGAGCTGTTGCAGATTCGTCCTTCAGCTCTGACGTGCAGGAAGTAAAATACTCCGCACGGCAGATCGGTGATGTCACAGCTGGTGTCCGGTGTGGTGCAGCAGGTGGTGTGTCCGTTCATCTCCTCCAGGGTGGCCGAGTACGCCACTGCACCGGGGACGGCTGACCAGGAGATGCTGATTGTGGCGTTGTCGCAGCCCAAAGAATCATTCACGTTCTGAGGAGTGCAGGGAGCTGGGGAAGGAGGAAGAAATATGGTTCCTCATGTTTTTATGAATAAACAAATCATAGGTGAACAGAGCTTTCAATAAAGAGCAGGTACGGTATTTTGCACAATTCCACATAATGGTCTATTTCCTTTGGCAGTGCCTTGTGTCTGTTATTTTAACACAAACCTTTTAAAGCTTTATTAAAAATAATTAATCAATTTATGTTTGACGACCCCCCGAAAAAAACAAATATGAAGTTAAAAGGACTAACACACAAAATGTGGTTGGAAAGTGACAACAGCATCACTGAAGGCCCAATGCGTGTGTTATGATGATTCAAGATGACTTCCTGTTTTCTTGTCCTAACATTTAGGAATAATAATTCTCATATTAAGTTCAGTTTATGCTTTTATGATGTTTTTCATTTACCAGTCTCTGTTATGACAGCGTTGCTGGGTGCACTGGAGCACTGCTGGTCGTGGGCCCTCAGCGTGACGGTGAGGTTCTTGCTGCAGTTCAGCTGAGGCACCGCACACAACCCCTCCGATATGACCTCACACTCAAACATCTCCACGTCACCCAGGGAGTCTGCCACCGTGGCCACGTAACCTTCGGCGCCGCCGGACTCCTGGTACAACAGCCAGGTCGTGTTGGTCAGGCAGTCGAGCTCCACCTCCGATAATGTGGGTACACAGGGAGCTGGGAGCCCACAGAGACGGATGAGAACAAGTATATTTGCACAAATAGATAAATCAAGTATAAGAATAAGAAAAATCGATAGAAAAATTAAAGAAATGTATTGAAAACCATGAAGTAATCCATGAAGCAGAAAAGCATGCTTTCACTGTACACTAGTATAAAATGATGTTCTTCAAAGGCATTTAGATAAAGAGAATAAAAGAACCACAATATAAAATCAAAGGGTAAACGTTCATATGACTGATCCTTGCCTGTTGTGATCTCTTTAGTGGGGCTGTCTCTGCCCACACATCCATTCCTGGACGGTGTGATGGTGACGTTGTACTTTGTCCCGCACTCCAGTGTGCTGAGGTCACAGCCGCTGCTTGTGCCGGTGCAGTTGTGCGTTTGATTTGTCTTGTCGACCGCTGACACCGTGTACTCGACTCCCGCAACGCTGTTGTTCCAGGTTACAGACACAACGCCGGTGCCACAGTGGACAGAGGGGAGGAACGACGACAGAGGGCACGGAGCTGAGTGGAAAAAGAAGAAGTTGAGGTGAGGATAGAAGATGAGGAACAGCAGAGAGTAACCCAAACCAGCCAAACCAAATAGAACCTACCTGAGAGGACCTGGACCACGGGGCTCTGGGAGCTGTTGCAGGCTTCATCTTCAGCCACCACTGAAACATTATAGGTCAGATCACACTGCACGTTGGGCACCACGCAGGAATGCTCATCCGTTGTGCAGGTGTTGACGTGGCCTTCGCTGCTCACCACGGTGGCACGGGACTGTAGAAGGTGACCTGTGGACTGCCAGGTGACGTTGAGGACACCCGCCCGACAGTCGAGGCTGCTCTGTGTGTTCTGTGGCACGCACGGAGCTGAGGGGAGAGTGAGCAAAGAGGGTGGTCAGAGATATCAGACCGTCACTGTGTGGTCACAGGTTCGATCCCACAGTGAGCTCTTGAGGAGGACATGGGACTGAATTATTAAATCAGCAGTTGGCAGGAAAATGACAAGTTCCATTCAAGTGATAATTATATTCTCCATAGAGGCAACATGGCTATTAAGTGAATAACTGTTACTTACAGTTGCTTTGATAAACATGACCAGGTGCATTATATGATGCAAGTCGAAGGCCTGCAATAAATGCTTCCTTAAAAAAGTTTGAATGGATTTAAATACCGACCTGTACGAATCACTTCAATGTTACTTTTGGCTCCAAAACAGTTTGCATCCACACCAACAGCATAGACCTGGTACTGCTGTCCACAGAGCAGACTGGGTATCTGGCAGCTGGTGCTGCTGGTGTTGCAGGACCACTGGTGGCCCTGTGCATCCTCCGCCACAGCCATGTAGGAGAAGGAGCCCTGGGAGGCCTTCCACGACACCACGATGTTGTTTGATTGGCAGGAAGAGTTGACCGTGAGGTTGGTGGGGGGGCAGGGAGCTGAGGGAACAATAGACAAATGGTCAATCGGTTTAAAGTACTAGATAATACTTAATAGTTAAAATAATAAGCTGAAATTGACAGATAAAGATTTGAGACCATTCACTTTTTGCCGATACTGCGGTTTAAATGAAACGGCTAAAAGTATAGTGAATAAAGAGTTTGATTAGGACAAAGTAAGATTCTAGTGAACTCCTTCACAACTCACCTGTTTTGACTCTCTGCCAGTCCAGGCCCGGACTGGGGCAGGTCTGTCCCCGTCCGCTGACGCTCACCTTGTAGCCCTCCCCACAGCGCAGAGACGTGATGTTGCAGGAGTTACCGCTGGTGGAGCAGGTCTGCTCATGAACGATGTTGAAGGCAGTGGCTGAGGCGTTGTAGTACAGGATGCCGCTGCCGGGCGTCCAGGACACCGTGGCTGTGTTGGTGTTGCAGTCCAGTGTTGCCTCCAGACCAGTGTGGGGACAAGGACCTGGACCGATGGGAAGAGGTTAATACATAGAGAGAGGGTCATGTGTAAAGCAGATATACACTAAAATGTCTCAAATCTATTTAAAGTGTGTTCTGATTCTCAATTTCAGTTGATTCGGTTCATTCCTGCTTCTGGCTTTTGGATCCTTTTAAAATGGTGCCACTAGTTTAAACTGGCTTTCTTTTTGATACAAATCTTTGTGTAGCTTGTTATTAGTTCTTTAGGAGGTTGTGTTTTTATTACCTGTAGTGGCGATGATGGTCTCGCTGACCAAACCGACGCAGGAGTCGTGGCGAGCCACCACAGTGATGTTGTAGTCCTGGCCACATGCCAGGCCGGGGAAGTTACAGTTGGTGTCCGTGCCGGTGCACTGGGCATCGTGGCCGAGGCTGCCCCGAGCGTAAACCGTGTAAGACGTGGCGCCGCGTGCAGAGTCCCACATGACCACGGTGATGCCGGTCATACAGTCCACTTGTGCTGAGAGTCGGGTGGGAACACACGGAGCTGGAGGAGGAGATGAAGAAGTAAATAAGTCACTTTCAGCTCAATGTCTTGTACTGTTTCTATTCCACACCATTAATTCCTGCATCAACCAAACTTTGCCGAGAACAAGTCAAGGAAAGTCACTAAGTGGATTTAAGGTCTTCACTGCAGCAAAGTACTTCAGAACTTTAGACCAGTTTGTCAGGAGATATTTAGTATTAACATCTATTCTTAGGGGTCCGACCACATGAAGACAGCTCTAGGTTAGTGTGGCCACACGTGAGAATGCATCCTGAATGTTTGACCCATGGTCAAAGACTCAAACTGTATTTTCTCAATATACATTGTCAATATTTTGATGTTTGTGTCTGTGTCAAGGAGAGATTGACTTCACCTGTTTTAAGCGGTTGTGCAACAGCCGGTTCACTGCTGCATGAGTTTGTGTGGCCGACCACACCGATGAGGTAGGTCTCTCCGCAGGTCAGCTGGTCGAACAAGCAGACGGAGCTGCTGGAGTTGCAGGTTTGGATCCCTCCCCTGCTGTCGACCGCTGTCACCACCTCAGTCTGGTTCGGACCCGAGTTCCCCCAGACCACAGACGCCGAGTTAGTGCTGCACTGCAGGTTCACCGCCACGTTGTCAGGTTTACAGGCGGCTGAAGATTTGGAGGATAGATGAGAGAGATAGAGTGAGGGATTCATTATAAGACGTCAAGAGATAGACAAAGGCCGAAAAGTGGACCAAAATGAAATGTCTAGTTTACTTGGATATAATTGTGGATTTGTCTGAGTTTGAATATAAGTCAACACATTACAAAACACAGGTGTAGTTGTGTCTAAACATTTTAAAGAAGGATTGTTACCTATTCTATCTTTAAAATGTTGTAATGCCAGAAGAAGAGGGAGAGCTACCTGACTGCACGCTGTAGTCGGAGCCCTCGATGGTGCCGCAGTCGACTGACGATGTCGTGACCACGATGCTGTAGGTGAGGCCACATGTCAGGTTCTCGATGGTGCAGTTTGTGTTCGTTGTGTTACAACCCGTACGTGTGCCATCGCTGCCAATGGCGATTGCAGTATAAGACCCATCGTCGCCGATGCTCCCCCTCCACTGCACCGCGAAGGAGTTGACATTGCAGTCCAGTTCTGCTACCACTTGGTCAGGTAGACAGGGAGCTGTGGGAGGGAAAGGACTCAGGTTCAACACAAAGGGAAATGTTCAGAGTCTTGATCAGAGAGTTTCAGGAAGCAGAAGGTTTCACGTACCTGAGTAAAATGTGATGTTTTTCCCTGCAGTGCTGTTGCAGGTTGCACTGGTGGCAACCACAAACGCAGAGTACTGATGCCCACAGTCCAGCTTCACTGAGCAAGATGTTGTGTTGGACCAACAGGAAACTACGTGACCGTGGGTACCCGTAGCTGTGGCCGTGTAGGAGATGGCGTGGGCACTCCGCGCCCAAGTCAGCTTTGCCGAATTGGTGCCACACTCGGCAGTGGCATTCAGATTAATTGGGGGACACGGAGCTGAAAGGAGAGAGATAAAGGAACAAAGTGAAATGAAATAATATAAAAAGTCAGCTTCTGTAAAAGCATCGTCTTTTTAAGTCACAGTTGTATCCAGACATTAACCTGTGTCGATTTGAATGGGCTCGCTGAGGTGGCTGGTGCAGTCCGAGTCCCTGGCAGCGACCGTGAGGTTGTACGACTCGCCACACTGCAGCCCGGTGATCACATGGGACGTCTGCGTTGTGGTGTAGCTGGCGTTGACTCCACCGTCTTCTTGGGAGTGAAGGATGTAGCTGACTCCACTTTCAGGACTCGGGGTCCAGCTCACTGTGATGTCACTGTTCGTGCAATTGGTCACTCCGTTCACGTTGGTGGGAGGACAGATGACTGAGGGTCAGAGAGGAACCGAGAGAGACACATTCAGAAAAAAGTGTGAATGCAACACACAATTAGTAAAGGAAACAATTGAATTAAAAAAATATATTTGCGTCTATACGATAATATTCCATATTCCAGGAATTTAATTTGCCTCAGTAACAGTTAGGTTTTTATTGATAAGCAAGATGTATAGCAAGATATATCACTGTCAGAATGAAGCCATGGCCAATTTAAATAAAAGCAACATTAACTGGTCATACGTTAAATGTTTAATCTAAATCTTATTTTAATTCTAAATGTTGAATCCAGGTCTAAATGTTAATTGCCAAATCAAAATGTAAAATATTAAATGTAACTAGTACAGGGAAAAAATACCACTTTTTAAAAACCTTGGCTTTACAACCAGGAAGTGAAACCTAAAATGCTCTCATAGTTTTACATTGCTTTGATAAACATTGTGTACAAGAGCATAACCTTCAAGGAAAAGACTGATATTAATGTCTGTACAGAAAGTAGCTCTGGTGAAGCTGGAGCAGTTAGCACATCCTGGCCTGAAGACTGGAAGCAACAGCTGGTCTAACTCAAACCTAAACACAGCTGACTCTCACCTGACTGCAGGGAGACAGGAGGGCTGGGTTGGCTCCTGCACCCCCTCTCCACAGTGACCACAGTGACCACAGAGGTCTCCCCACACAGGAGGTCAGTGAGGGAGCAGTTGGTTCCAGCTGAGGTGCAGGTGTGAACGTGGTCATCCATGGCCGTGGCCTCGTAGTGGTCTGCTCCCAGGGCCGGGCTCCAGGATACGTGGCCCACATTACCAGCACACTGCAGGGACACGCTGACACTGGTGGGGGGGCAGGAGCCTGTGGGAAAGGAAACAAATGAAGGGGGGCGGAGGAAGTTAAAAAACAGTAAAGAGTTTGAAGCCTAGAGGCAGCTAGAGGTATTACAGCAACATTTGATGGTGCGAGCTACATCCAAGTTTGTTTATCTGTGTGAGATGAGATGTTGTCAAAGTACATTTCCATTTACCTTCAAGATTGAACTGTGTTGTATTGTATTGTGACATCAGAGACATATAAACATAAATCAACACACATGATGGGCAGTAAAAGCCTGGAGTCAATCTCCAGAATGTGATTTCCCCTTTAATTGGATTTATGTACGTTCAAGACATTCACCTACATTTCACTCTGCTTCATGTTTACCTCATTATTGTTTTGTTTGTTTGTTTTGTAAACATCAGCATGAACACAACTTGTAAAAACATACATTTTCATGGTGTTCATCACCTGCAATGAAGTTGACTGGGGTGCTGGGGAAACCCTGGCATTGGCTGGAGGACGGGGCGACGGTGATCAAGTAGGTCTGGGCGCAGTGAAGGTGTGGGAGGTCACAGCTCGTGCCATTTGTGGTGCATTCTTTGGCGTCACCATCTCTGCCCTGGGCTGTCACTTTGTAGGAAATCGCACCAGGACTGTTTTGCCAGCTGACTGCAGCCGTGTTGTTGTCACACACGAGGGAGACATTCACAGTCGTGGGGGCACAGGGGGCTGATGGGAAAAACATCACACATGGAGATCATAGAAGATTAAAACGCACCCAAAAGTATTTTAGGTTAAACATAACCCTGCAAGTATCGCCTCTCTCTCTTACCTGTCTGAATCTGTGCAACCCCGGGCGTGCTGCTGTTGCAGTGGTCAGCCACAGCTATCACCTCCACGTCATACAGGCGACCACAGAGCAGTGAGGGCAGGGAGCAGTCGGTCTGAGTGGAGACACAGGAGGCCATGTGGTTTCCAGACCGGACGTGGGCGTAGAATCGGTCTCTGCCCAAAGTCTCGTCCCAGCTCAGCAAAGCGATGCTGGTGACACAGGAGTACGAGTACTCCACATATGCAGGTGTACAAGGCGCTGGGTGAGAGGGGGACACAGTCAGTTCATGAAGTCATAACTTGAACCTACAAAATATTACAATCCAGTTTTAACAATAAAGGTCCAGTGTGTGGGCTTTAGTGACATCTAGTGGTGCAGTTGTTGACTGCAACCAGCTGAATAATATCCTTAAAGTGACCTGGTGTGCTCTCTGTTCCCTCTCATTGCCACAAAGAACTGACACGCCAAGGTTGAAGAACAATAAGTAAATATTGTGCAGGAGAGAAACTTAAAGGAAAGACAGTATCAAAAACAACTTACCTGTGACAATCTCAAAAGTGCTGCTGGGTTTACTCGCACAGTGGTGGCCTTGTGCGACGGCCTGGAGGGTGTAGGTGTTTCCGCACTGCAGGTCATACAGGACACAGCTGCTGTTGGCGGAGGAGCTGCAGGAGGTCGAGTGACCCAGGCTGGAATCCGCCGTGACCGTGACAGCCACGGCGTCCTCGTCCTCAACCCAGGTGACCGAGGCGTTATTGGAGACGCAGTCCAGAGAGTGATTCTGGATCACTGGAGCGCAGGGAGCTGGACACATGATTGTCACATATTACTAGTTATATTTTGTCTTGTTGGATAATTTACATTTTTATTTGGCTAGGGCTAACTCTTCACTTCCATCATGGTTTACCTGTGGTTACATTAGTTTTGGCGTGTATGGAGCTGTTGCAGTTCCCACCCCCGGCCAGTACAGTCACGGTGTAGTCCTCGCCACACCGCAGCTGCCTCAGGTCGCAGGACGTGCTGGTGGAGATGCAAGAGTCCATATGTCCACTGGCCTCGGCCAGGACTGTGTAATGACTTGCTCCGGCACTGGCTCCCCAGGTCACCATCACAGCACCGGAGACGCAGTTTAGTGCAGCCGTCACATTTGAAGGATCACATGGTGCTGGAGAAGGAGGATGAGCATCATGACTGTGATTAGAAGGTACAGGATATCCCTGTCCTCATCCTTAAAGTTGTCTTATTTGGACATTTACCGGTTGTGGCTGAGACTACGGCGCTGGTGGAGCTGTTACATCTGTCGTTGAAGGCCACCACACTCAAATTGTACGTCTGAGCACAATGGAGGTCTGGGAAGGAGCAACTTCTGTTAGCTGTGACACAGGAAGTGGAGAAACCGCCTTCACCCGTCAATGTGGAGATGTAGGACGCTGCACACGTAGGACACACTGCATCCCAGGACGCCTGCAACGTGGCAGTGGAACACTCCACGACGCCTTGGACGCTCACAGGGACACATGGAACTGAGAGAGAAATCAGGGATGAAGACGAGTAGAGAAGTGAGAGTTTATGTCCAGTAGATTCAAACTCTTGTATTTCTATAGTGACAACTGACAAACTTACTAGAGTTAACGATCTGTGGGACACTTCTGTGTCCTTCACATGTGCTGCTGATAGCTCTGACTGTCACATTGTACTGCACCCCACACTCCAGATTAGACAGCATACAGCTGGAGCCCTCTGTGGCGCAGCGGAGTGCAGTCACATTGCTGCCGCTGGTCTTGGCGGTGACACTGTAGTTTAGTGGCATGGATCCCCGTGTCCAGCTGACGGTGAGAATGTTGGTGCTACAGTTCAGAGTGTTGAGCTGGTTCTGAACAGCACAGGGGGCTGACGCAGGAGGCAGAGAGTTGAAGTTAGAGGTTGTTAACTGACAAACGGAAGAACAGAACTGGAGCAGTCTTTAAATTACTTCACACAGCAGTAGTTGATTTTTTGATAGAACCACTAGGGGCACAATAAGTCTCTTTCAGTTGAACAACAGCACAGAAAACAGGTATTGATTGGGAAATTGTAAAAAGTGTTTTTCAGCTGAGACTTAATATTCATATTTAACCATGAAAACAACAGTAGGAAAAAACGAAAAAATCTGTTTAGTATTGGTCCAGGAAGTCATCACGCCATCTTCCACTAGAAGTCTGCTTAATGGAGTAATGGAGCTTGAGAAACACAACTAATTGGATTTCATTTGTCAACTGATGGGTTTTGATTTGGCCTCTCTGCAGAGGTGGAAACAGATGTTTTAAACATTTTATGGCACAAGATCCAAGAAGAGCTGGAGAAGGAAGACAACCGGTTACTAGAGATAGATGGCATAGATGGCACTCCCTCTCACCAGTGGTACTCGTGACTGGTTTGCTGTCAGGACTGTGGCAGTCTCCATCTGAGGCTGACACAGTGAAGGTGTACTTCTTGCCACAGTGCAGACCCTCCAGCTGGCAACTAAGCATTGCTCCTGCGTCACAGGTCACATTATGGCCGTCCACGCTCACTGCCTTGCCAGTGTAGGACACTGCATTCGGGCTGCTGTCCCAGGTCAACGCTGCCGAGTTACTGCCACAGTTCAGCGAGACATTGAGCTGAGAGGGAGGACAAGGCGCTGCAGGGGACAGACACACAATTGGTTGGCATATGTGAGGATATACAATATTTCACAGCTACAAAAAACAGTGATGTCTGTGTGATGGTCACCTGTCGGCCGTGTCACTGCAGGGCTCCCTGGACTGGTGCAGTTGTCACCCACCGCGGCCACACTGACATTGTAAACCTGGCTGCACATTACGCCCTCCAGGTTGCAGGACGTCGTATTGGACAAACATACCAGGCCATTGCCATATTTATACACAGCAGCTACAGAGTAGGATTTGGCTCCACGGCTCGATTGCCAAGTCACTCCCACAAAGGTCTGGCCACAGCTTCTCTCAGCGACCACACTAGTCGGCACACACGGTGCTGGAAGGGAAAACCTCCGATCAGCTACAGCTTTAGTTTAATCAGTTATATCACAAACTGTCTGTCCATCAGGGAAATTACATATGACTGTACAAACTTACGCTCCCTGAAAGGTAAGACTGAGGGGAAACTGAAACAGGTGCCATTGAAGGATGTCACACTCGCTGTGTACTCCAGTCCACACTCCAGAGTGCTGACGCTCAGCTCGGGCTGTGTGGTGTCATAAGACGTCTTGTTGGTCCCGTCTGAGATCACCGTGACGTAGCCCTCTGCGTTGCTCGACTTGTCCCAGTCGAGGGTCAGTCCACCTGTAGCACAGTCCACGTTGGCCTGCAGGTTGGCCGGCCCACAAGGAACTGGACAAACAGGAAGACAGTGTTAGAATTGGCTTTTGTGGTAACGTCTTCCTGATCTTCACAGATTTTCCACATGTAGTTGTTCTAGTCACTAATTTTAGAGAGGAAAGACACAAGGACATGAAGGCATACTGTACCTAACACAAATAGGATTAATGTTCCTACCAGAATCCAAGTAGATGGCATTAGAGGCGATGCTGGGGCAGATACCATCGTGGTAGCGGACAGTCACAGTGTAGAGCTTGCCACAGTTTAGGTTTGGTATCCAACAGCTGGTTGTGACGGAGCTGCAGCTGAGAAGTCCCTGGTCTTCGTCCACAATGGTGGCGGTGAAGGAGTTCAGGTTGGGATCGCTATTCCACGAAATCAAAGCCTTGTTGGCTGCACAGTCCAGGGAGGCTGTGACGTTTTCCAGTGGGCAAGCGCCTAAAACGGGACAAATGGATAAGTCAGAGGTCAACAGCTTAAGATGTTAACTTTAACAGGAAGGTAAGAAATTGCCTAAGCAGCTCTACAGTAAGATATCATTGAAGAAGAACGGACATCCCTACCTGTTTCTACAGTGACCGTCTGGCTCTCAGAGCTGTTGCACATGAAGTTGGAGGCGATGACGTGCACTGTGTAGTTGGTGCTGCACTTTAAGTCGTTGATCGTACATATCAGATTGATGGCGTTACAGTGGTGAGTGACGCCGTCGCTGTCCTTTGCTATGGCGACGTAAAAAATGGCCCCGCCGGCCATGGCCCAGGTGGTGGTGATGGAGTCGGCTCCGCATTCCTTCACGGCGGTCACGTTGTTGGGGGTGCACGGGACTGGAAGGGAGGGGACGAATCGAAAGGAGAATAAAACACAGCTTTAAATTGGATGTTATCACCCTTCTCAACTTATTCAACCATAACAATTTAACTGGTTTGTTCTGTAAGTCTTCAAAATGCTTGTGAACAGCCAGAACCCCCCAAAACTTAAAAGGTATTATGACGTAAAAGCAGCTAAACTTCACATTCGATAAGCTTCAAAAATGACTTGAACAATTAATAAATCAGAAAGAAAAGCTTCTGTCAATGGACTGATTGACCCAGTGTTTCATATTCCACCTCTGCTGCTGATATCTAACCCACAGACAATCACAGCTTCTGCTCACATGTCTCAGCCACAGGCCCCAGTGTCCTCCCACTGGAGCACTCATCGTCAAAAGCTGTGATGTAGATGGTCAGGTACTCCCCACAATGGATGCCCGGTATAGCGCAGCTGTTGGACGTCGTGGTGCAGTTGTACTGGCTGTCTTTTCCCGTGTTCCCGAGGGCCTCCAGTGTGTAGCCCAGGGCCCCGTCGGCCAGGTCCCACTTGCTGAGCAGACCGTCTGATTTGCAGTCGGACGAGGTTTGCAGATTCTGAGGAGCACAAGGGGCTGGAGGGAGGCAGAAGAACCCAAGGATTGAGTTATGTTATGTCATCGCTGTGTCAAGTAGATATTCCATTCAAATTTCTTGAAAATTTAAGAACTTTCTGATAAGTAGCTTTTATTCTTAAACATAATCCCAGATCTTACGTTTGTGATATAAGATACGAAATTCATTTGTAAACATATAAACTCTTTGTGTCGTGTTTGATGAGGCCGTAGACAGGATGTAATTTAGATTGTCGTACCTGTGCGAACGTCGACCGTAGTGCTAACCTGGCTCCTGCAGTCCCCTGTGATCGAAGACACTGTGAAGAAATAGTGTCGTCCACACATCATATGTGTGAAGTAACACGAGTTGTCCTCCGTCAGACAATCCCTGAGCTCTCCCTGGGGACAGAGACATCACATAATAACTTATATACAATGTAGTTGTGGGGCTAAAGCTTGCGGTGTGTTAGCTTAGTTGAGCTAACAGGCTGAAACTCCGTTGAAACAATACAAAAAGTAGCTAATCAACACTTTATATTCAAACCTCGTTATCTTATTTATTATGTGAGAAACTACGAACATCAAATAAAAAATCTCTTTAATATGAAGCACTCTAAACCTCGGCTTCCTTTTTCTCGAACAACTCCACATCAGGGAAATTCACATTTGTCACAAAGTAAAACTTCTCTTCTTATAGTTTCTTACAAATGTATTTTATTTGCATGTAATATTTCCACTGACTTATGTTTCCACATGTTTAGGTGTCAGTACCTTGGAGTCCACTGCTTTGGCTAGGTAGTGGTCGGTGTTGCTCGTCCGCTCCCAGGAGAACACAATGACATCGCTGGAACAGTCTCGGATTAAAGACAGGTTCCTGGGCGGACAGGGGCCTGCAAGGAAAAATATATTTACACTTTCATTCAAAGTGCAACAGACAGAAAGAACAACAGATATGGTGTAATATGTTAATATA
Source organism: Platichthys flesus (assembly GCF_949316205.1). Classification (NCBI taxonomy): domain Eukaryota; kingdom Metazoa; phylum Chordata; class Actinopteri; order Pleuronectiformes; family Pleuronectidae; genus Platichthys; species Platichthys flesus. Next base: position 4,179,440 of record NC_084953.1, on the reverse strand, counting down.
ATAATATGGTAAAAGCAATGTTCAAGCTATTTACCACATCTGCACATTTCTAGTCAACACAAATATCCAGACTTAAAACTAAGAGGTGTTTTTTCCCATTTTTAACTTGAGAAAATTAATTTCTTAAGAAATGAACTAGTCAAACTAGAACTAGACAGATAGATAGATAGATAGATAGATAGATAGATAGATAGATAGATAGATAGATAGATAGATAGATAGATAGATAGATAGATAGATAGATAGATAGATAGATAGATAGATAGATAGATAGATAGATAGATAGATAGATAGATAGATAGATAGATAGAAAGATAGAGAGATAGATAGATTGCAGGAGAGGAGACCTAACAGAAAAAAACAAGAAGTAAATGGGGTAAAGTATCAACATGAAAGCGTCTCACGTCTCAAATCCCGTTTCAGGTTGAAACGCCCTGATACTGAAGATTGTTGCTTTTCACTGTGCCTGGTTTCAGGTTTAACACAAACACAGGCTCATTCTTAGCGCGCTGAACACAACACAATGTGACAGACAGTGGAGCTCAATAGAAGACCCAGTTTTCAAAGGAGACACCTAGTGATGCGCACAAATAAACGTGTGAACTAGGGGAGGCAGGGAGGAGGGGAGGGGGGTAATTATAAACTGCTATTCCCAAATGACCTCTCGCTGAGGTTTATTATATTAAAATAAGAATTTAAACTTGTCAATGTTCAAATTTAAACACATTTTAGAATCCAAATGATGAATGAAAGTCATTCGAAGACTATGAAAGTTCAATAAGAGCCGTGTTATTGCAAAAACAAAAACTTCATCCTCAGTTGATGAGAGTTAATGGGATTGGTTCCATCAGATAACTTCCTCTATAGCAGATACGTTTAGTTTGGATCTTTTTGACCTTACAGTGTATACAAAGGGATAAAGTCTGGGATAAGTGTCCGTAAAACCACTTAAGATTTATAAAAAATAGATGTTGGCACTGATATTGAAGTATGGAAACCGATTATCGAAAAGCGGAAATGCATGAAAACCTGGTGGAAAGATGTGGGTCAGGAAAGAACCCATTCAATTTGGGTGTGAATCAGTTTTTAAGGTCCCTATCTTCTATGAAAAGTGCCTTAAGATAATGTTTATTGAATTTTGCTCTGAGTTCCATACTGGTTTTTTGAGCTTTCAGGATGTCACTGGTATCCCAACCGCGAAGTGAAGCAACATCATCCAGAGGGTTACAATTCCTCTTGTTTCAAGTGTTTCCTATCTGTCTTCCAGCACAGTGTGTCTGCTGTTATTACATCTGCCAACGAGTGTTCAAACAGATTCCCATGAATGTCTGTGGATGGGCGTGCCATGACCCTCGGATGAAAAGTTTGGAGCAGGGTAAACTAGCGTAAATATGTATTTTCTTCACTTTCACAGTATCTCTCTGTGGTATTGTTATCTCACCAGTCTGAAAAGTGGCCGAGGTGCTGTTCATCGTGTTTTGGCAGTTCCCTGATATCGGCATCACGTTCACCACGTAGTTCTGGCCACAGCTCAGTCCGGTGATCTGGCAGCTGGTGGTCTGGCTGGTGCACGTCCGTTCCGTGCCGTTGTCGCCCTTCGCCGCAGCCTTGTAGGAGGTGGCCCCGGACACGGCCGACCAGTGTACTGTGGCGGACTGCACGGTGCAGGTGTAGTCCACCGATATTGATGAAACTGGTGGCAGCTCTGCAAGCAACACAGCATATTGTTGTTAGAAAAGCAGGAAGACGATGTAGAGGAGAAGACTTTGATGCAAAATAGAGGGAATAGAGATTATTATAGTCACATTACTTCAGGCTTTACTGTTGTGAATCGTTTTTAAACCACCAGACTTGACATTGAGGTTCAGAAGTATCCGATTATCTCTGCCGGGGCCTGTAGACAGCACAGCTTACTGACACAAGTCACGTGCCTCATCATCAACACACAGTGAAAGGACCTCAAAACACCTTTTGATTTCTGTTTTTCTCAGATCTGTGTTTACACGACAACAACAAGTAGGTTGCTGGGGCTTCTGAATCCTTTCTCCCGCCCCGAGGATCACATTCTGCAGGTCTGAAAAGAGCGCCTCGAAGAGAATAGCTGACCTAGATCCTAATCACAGAGTTATTGATATTAGTTTGGCTCTGGGAGCAGACTCACTGTTGGTGGTGTATGTGAAGTTCGTGGGCTCGCTCGGAATAAGGAAGACGTTGAACGAGGACACCAATATGAGGTAGGTGGAGCATGGCAGGATGCCCGTAACGTCCAGCTTGATGTCTGTGACGTTGTGCACGGATGGCGGGCTGGTGGGCTGGTCAAGGTTCTGGATGATGCAGTTGTATACTAAGACGTCTTCCACCCGCTGCCATGTCACACTTGCTGTGAACGGGCCAGTCTGTTCTGCTTTAAGCATCAGCGGAGGCCGCACCACTAAAACCACACACACACACACAGTTAACTCAGTTAGAGGGACTATGATAAGTGGGAGAAACAACTCTGAGGACAAGAGGCATAAGGTCTGACCATCAAATTTAGGATTACTATTACAGGAAATGACCAGAAGTACTTTTTGCTATAGAATCATTTGAACTAAATCTAAATGTCATTAGAAATATCTGGACATGAGATGATCATGCTGAAACAAGCACCATGGCATATTTGCACTATTGCACATAATTGCACAACTGTTTTTTTATATTAATTCTTGATTCTTGAGCATTGTTAGAAGAGAGCCTGTGACTCAAGCATTTCATTGCCAGTGACTGCTTAATGTTATTTCTGTGCATTTGATAATAAACTCTTGAATCTTGAATTGAATCTGGTTTGAAATGTTTTCAGGTTCAGAATTTGCTGCTGCTGAACCTTTTTTGTTTCCAACTCAATAAAGCGGAGTTAAAGGAATAAAGTTTGCACATTATAAAGTCAATAATAACAGAAACCACATCCCCATTATCATTTATATAAGATACCAATGACCCCTTATTCAGGTAAAACCTGGAAATAAGACCTACATTTTGAAGCGTTTTAATACAAATACTAAAACGTACTAAATGGAAAATTGTGGCTCTTTTAAGTTTTGTTACTTGTGCGGTAGGTGTATAATATTTCAAAGGGAGTCTGTTGTGTGTCATATGGATAGAAGGTCACTGACAACACTATCCACCTGTGAACATAGCCGTAACAAGTAGACTCCAGAGGGATGTAATGTTTCTGTCTATGTGTAACATCCACAAGTCGTTTTTTAAAGTTTTCAAATCTCCAAACGGACTGAAGGTCACTCACAGGTCGTGATGGTCTTGACTTTGCTCATCCTCCCCAGGCCGGCCTGGTTCGCTGTGGTCACGGAGCAGTCGAAGTTGGTGGAGGGCCTCAGGTCTCGCACCACAGCGCTGGTGTTGGTGGAGTTGAGTTTGAGGACTTGCCCGGTGGCTTGAGAGCTCACCGTCAGGTAGTAGTAGTCGGCTGAGGGCACCGCCGACCATTTTACAAAGATTGAAGAACTGGACAGAGCACGACTATCTTCTATCTGTGATGTGTCGGGCACTGAGAGAAGAGAACAGGGAAGAAACTGTTGTTTCTATATATAAATGTAACAGTTTGACAAATGATGATGCCACAACGAAAGTAACAAAAGTGCCAATGTTTTGAGTGATGTTACTACTAGTGTATATAATATAATATTGTGTTGAGTGCCTTCTCCCTTACCTGTCCAAGCCGTGGTGCTATTCACACACACCACAAAGTAGAACTGGAAAACTTTGAGAGTCACAATATACTCGGTTCCTGGTCTGAGACCCTGGACATCTCTCTCTGTGACACTAGCTGACAGGGTCACCACCACCGGTGCAAAGTTTGAATTGTTTTTCACCCGTAGATCCAAGAAATAGCTTGTGGCCACATCGCTCTTGTCCCATTTCACCAGAATGGATGAGGGGCCTGAGGCTTTTGCTGAGGAAATCTTGCAACCTGGAAGGGATGGAAAAAAAGATAGTGAAAACAGATGTTTGGTTTGTGAAAAGACATTTGTTTGGTCACACTACAACACAAAGGAAATTGTGATGGGTTTTGTCATCAATTCATTAATAAGTTATAATTATTGAGCCGAAAACTAAACTCCTCAGTAAACTTACCTTCTGCACTATGAGGTATCTGTAAATAACAAGAAGAATGACATCAGGAACATGATGGAAATATCCTGATTCTACATTCAACCCATTGATCTGTTTTACAAATTTCAACAACAAAAACACAACAGCTGTACCTGAGTCAGAGACACCAATGCTAAAGAAAAACCTATGGCTCCCAACAATCCCATCTTTGACATTGACTGCGGGATTACATTTAGTTTAGTATACAAGGGAGTCAAATACAAAAGGTGTTCTGGATTCTTTTGAGCTTTCGCCCAGGGTGCGTGAGAACCAATCAGTGTTCGCCCAAATGAGGACAGGCTGTCCCACCAATGGCCCCAGGGCAGTCAGAGCTGCCCTGAGAACACAACAGGGAGGGAGGGACTAACGGAGGGATGGATGGAGAGATGGCTGGATGGATGAGAGTTGGGTGAGTTCACCTCAAGTGAGGATGAAAGAAAAAGGTGTCTCTTTCTTCTCTTGTCTCTCTATCACACGGTGGCTGTCACGCATGTTTGCATAATCTTCAGCACTTCAGTTTGCTCCTGCAGCTGCATCAGTCTCATGGTTAGTAGCAAGTTGACTACAACTCGTCTTTTCCAGACAGTTGTACAACATCTCCAATAAGAATTTAAAATACATTTATGAACTGAAATCTGTCTAAAGGTCACTGCTTTGTCTTCAACAGCTTAAAACATAATTTACTCTGTCAATAAGGAGGTTATGTTTTCACCCCTGTCCATTTCTTTGTTTTGGTTGGATTGTATGATTGTGAACAATATTGAACAAAACACTACTGGAGGGGTAACTACCGAACTTGGTGGAAGAATGCGGTAAGGGTCGAGGATTGACATATTACATTTTTCAATTGATCCACATCAGGGAATGCATCCTGGAATTTTTTTTGTCACGTGAGAGAAAGGGAATTTTTTTTATATTTTCCTAGATTTCACATGAATCATGGATATTAACGAGCACAACCAAGCACATTTAGAAGAACCCATATCTGTGAGTGTGTGAAATTCTTTGTGCTGCTTGGTTCAATATAAAAGACTGAGACCCAGTTGTGTACAGTAATGAGTTTAATACTTCATAAATCCATCTAATTGTATCATAATTGCACGTACATCAAACCTATGCATTAGCTCCATTTGGAGTCTGAAGTGAAACACCGTGAAATATGTTTGTGATTGGTGTTGACTGCACTAATTGATAAAATTCTATTCTTCTATTTAAATTCAAATTCTATCCCCAAACCATAGAACTGTGCTTTGTTGTGCTTGACTGATCAATAAGTGACAATGGTGACAACAACCAAAGGACTTGAGGGATTGAAAGTTTGAGATGATCCACTTCAAACTGGTCACTGGTGTCTGACCAACATCGATCTTATCGCAGCGATGCCTTTGCTTTTGTGTCCCAGAGGCGGCAGTTCACATGCAACTTACACAACTAACACAACTCCTACAGAGCAACACTGTGTTGTATAAAGTCTGTCTGTTTATCATCCTTTTATTGTCTCTGTCCGTTTGTGTTTGTTCCTGATTCGTCCACATTCAGTTTCTTTCTTTTTTCACGTCTGTGAATACAGTACATACTGTAAATATCAAAAATATGAAGGAACGCTGCAGCTCCACACATGCACATGTTTCTGCGTCAACTCTTTTAGTTTTTTTTTTCTTCTTATCCTTTAAACAATACATGAGAACACAGTGAGTGACCCGAGCCGAGGAGATAAAGGCCTGGGAGGGGCCGCCCAAGTGCCACTGAAACCGAAGTCACGCGTGCAAACTTGGGAATTAGGACTTCATGTTAAAGGGATTAACTTAGAAAACACGTCAGGCTTGGAACTGTTAATAAGTTGGGTCTTTCCTAAACTTATAGCTCTTAAAGATCTGAAGACATTTGGTTGTGGATTTAGATGGAGAAGGATTTTAACTTCCACCTACATAGACGGATCCCTGCGCTGGCTTAATGTAGGCTACATGCTGGGCTGAAAGGGATCTTTTATCACCAGAGAATAAAGGGCTATCACCTCCTGGTTACTCGCTGTGTATTACAAATAAGGAAGTCAACATGAAAGTGGATACGGGCCATTAACGTGCCAGGAAACTTTAGCTCCCCTGCTTAAACAATAGAACAATTTTGAAGCATGGTGAATAAGGACAAGTTATGCGAACGCCTTGATATTTCATTGTATCATTGTGCGGCTGTGATACTGTCCTGATGTAGACACTGTTACAGGTCACAGGTATCGAACATGTAATGATTACACTACATTACATTACATGTCATTTAGCTGCCGCTTTTATCCAAAGCGACTTACATTTTTAGAACACTCATCATTTTATGAGGGGCCATCTAGGGGTTCAGTATCTTGCCAAGGACACTTCGGCATGCAGATGGGATAAAGTGGGATTCGAACCGAATCCCACTCTATCCCAGAGCACCCGCTCTATCCCCTAGGCCACGCTCTCCCTAATGATGCAACTTCCCACAATTCTCTGAAGTTATTAAAAGTCACACACGTCTGTGGTGTTGCTGTTATTCAGTGAATCGTCAAAGCTAAAAAATCATGTGATTAGATCCGAGTGAACTGACATTTCTGATCCAGAAAAGTTCCCACGGTCTCTTCGGCTGAATACTTAACTCGACACTATAGTGGAATCAACAGTAAACATGGATTTGGTGTTAAATTAAATCAAACTGCACCAAATTTCACATGCTCTTGGATATTAGTCCCCTGAATTTGCATTATTCTTTAAATCAATAACCATGAATTATCCCCTGAGAAATCGGTGAAAATGTCCTAAAAGGTCCTGACTCGCAAGAAAGTGATGCAAATGTCGGGATTATAATAAAAACAATAATGAAAAACATAACCTGCCTGGAAACAATGGTAATATTTAACCCAGATATTTAAAAAATGATTTTGTTTCATGGTAATGTTGACATCGTAAGATGAGGAATCATTTCTGATAGATATAAGATATGGATTTACTCCATTATTTACTGGGATATCTTTTAAATGTGTCTTTTGAGCCTTATTTGTTGACCCTCTAATCTTCTGGATATAACAATAATAGATCATAAATAATAATCAGACACAAGGTAAAGTTCATAACAGTCTTTACTGAGGACACTTAATATGTAGTGGGGTAAAGGTTAATGAAACTTAAATATGGTTTCCTCTCAGAGAATCTACACAGTATATACGTCAACATCTTCACTCCACCAGTAACAGTGGGAATATGAGAGGAGGTGTCTGATCAGATTTCTATTAAGAAGGAAACCTCTAATAAGGCCTCAGGTCAAACGTTGACACATTAAACTGAGGGTTTGAATAGTATCATATTATTGTGCTTGTTCCAAACATTTTCCTAGGATTGTGTTAAAATCTGTATTTTTCCATGTGCGGGTACGTGAGTCTGACAGAGAAGTGTCTGCAGTTGAAATCCTAAATGTAAAACAAACAATCTCGCTCTTTTCTACGATGAGATGTTACATAAGCTGCTGAAAGGTAAATGTAGAAATGTTGTCTTCTTTTGGCTAAGTCAACTCCCCAATGAGATCCTCCACAGATTCACTACTGATAACTGTTTCCACTGCACTGGAGATAATGACCAGAACCTTCCCTCCTGTCACGAGGGACTTCAGACAACTGAAACCATGTCTTGTGAAGAAGAGGAAGGATGACACGTTGCTTTTTCTGGGACAGGTGAGCTGTGAAGCTGGTGGCCGGGTGTATCGTAAAGGACCAGTACGTAGGGGATCAATTGTTGTAAATGGATTATAATATATATATAAAAGTAATAAAAACATGTGAGCTGGGATTGACTCCAGCTCCTCCTGCGGCCCTTACAGGAAAAGCAGTAGAGATAATGGAGCGATCATTGGTGCATAATAACCTGACAAGTCAAAAAAACGTGCATTCTTGTCACTAGGGGGCACTACATCTTTCACACTGGTCCTCTAGAGCAGGGGTGTCCAATCTTGTTATCCTGAGGGTCACATACAGAAAAAAATTCCCCCTGCCCTGGAGTGGACCGTTGACAGTGCGCCTCAATTGCGTCGTTCAGGGCGGGGGGCGTGGCGGCGTTCTGAGGGACAGCTGGCAGGTCAGGGGTGAGATGGGTGCCACCTAGTGTCTAAACTGAGAAGTACAATACAGTGGGCCATAATACATTACATTACAATCAATGCATTCAAGGGTCCCCGAGGGTACAAACCCCGAACAACAAGAATCAAGAAAGTAGAATTTCTTCAAAAATAGAGCAAAACTACAAATTGCTATAAGTAGGTGCCATTAAATTTTTTTGGAGGCGGGCCAATTTAAAATGGATATCGAGCCGCAGTTCGCCCGCGGGCCGTAGTTTGGACACCCCTGCTCTGGAGGGAAAATGCTCCGAAACAACCATACACATTTTAATTGTCAAGGATTCAGTTGGGGGAAGCACAGTGGCAAAGTGGCACAGTGGTTAGCAGTGTCATCCCGAAGCAATAAGGTTCTCAGTTTGAATTCCAGTTTGGTCAGGGACTGGTCTGTGTGGATAAGATCTTTAAGGCGAATGCAGGAATGGATGGATGAGTGGATGGAAAGATGAATAGATTAGGTGAGGTTGGTTCAATGTATAGACAAGAGATAAGATGACCTGTCTGATTCAATATTGTGCAATCTAACACATCCCATACTTGATTGTTCAGTTCATAGTTTTGCTCTAAATAAATGTTGTCCTATATCAATTTTGCGTCCATTCCTGTTATTTGTTCTGACCCCCGAGTCGGGTTGTGACAACACACACTCAAAGACACACATGGGTTACAAGGCTGATGAAACTAAAATACAGTTTCCACTGAGGGAATCTTCACAGTATGTACATGAACATTTTAACTTCAGACAGGCCTTGATCCTTCACAAGATAAAATCTGATTTATTATGTAACTGTACCTTCAAAATCCGAAAAAAAAAATATGAAAGAATCCCATAAATAAACACTGTGACAAATTTATGTCCACATTCAAAATAAACCACAAAACACACACTTGATGCTGGGAATTATTTTATTAGTAGAAACATGCATCAGGGTTAAACACCCACAGAGACACATGTTTGATTCATCCTGTCACCGGTCGTCAGGAGGTTTCTAACTTAGGGTTGTAGCTAAGCTGTTTATTTAAATCTGGTCAATTCTCAAATTTACACTTCTTTAAAAAAAAGGGGGGGGGGGGGCAAAAAGTTTTATAGCAGATTCAAAATGTCAGTTGAGAAAATGTTTCTGTTCATTTAGATCATTTATTTGATGCTTCGGGGATAAAATCAGGACAGAATGCAAATTTAGTTTTGTTTCTTTGTGGATAAAAAATGTTATGATAGGAAGTTTGTTTCTCTTTTGTCAACTTTCTTTCACCACACATATTAAAGTGTACTTCTGTTGTTTCATTCAGTTCATCATCACTTTGTATGTTTATTCTGGAAGAACACTTGTTCTTCTATTTATTTTTCAGCCTGGCGCCATCACGATGAGCGAGGAGGACGCTGGAGGAAGAGGTGGATGAAGAAGAAGAAGGTGAGATGTCTGCGTGTTGAGGCTGTAAAGACAAAACAACACCTTTGATGTTTTTGTTTTTAAGATGCTCATAAAATCATGGGGACATGTAGTTTCCTTGACTTTAAACGTTTTCTCTTCAGTCAACAACTGTTTTCATGTTCAGCATGTTCCCATTTCTCATAAGAGGAAGAGTATTTTCATATGGACTCACCATGTGCTAGTCCACACTTCTCTTCCCTCTGTAGAGCACTGCACAGATTGAAGTGGTATTAGAAACAAAGAGCACGATATTGTGATGTAAACCTCAAAATAATTAAAGTCCAAAATAGTAAAGTACTCACCTGTGCCGATGTTGTTGTCTGAGCAAGTTACTACAAGAGACAACAACAACAAGTCAGAACAAATGTTTTATCCTTACTTTCTAAATTAACAATATTAAAGGTTCATTACTGTGGTAATCCGAGTCATCTAAAAATGTCCCAAATTCTCTTTACTGCTGTCGTTATAAGTCATAACTGCTATAATTGTTGTTATATTATTATTCATTATTCTTACTTAAAAAGGTGCAAACGTGTGTCTCGTCACGTGACGTCACTGTGAGCGTCATACCTGAGTAAATTCTCTGAGCGCAGAACAGCACTCTGCTGCCCCCTGGTGCGAGCGGAGCCACCACCACGTGGTACACGTCGCCACACTGGACGTTGCCAACATCACAGCTGCTCTCCCCAGGTGATGCAGAGCAGGTGTAGTTGTTGCTGCCTCCCACCATCTCGGCCTCGTGGCCGTGGCTGCTGCCTGAGCTGCGCCAGTACAAGCGCATGGAGTTCCCTGCCGTCCTGTAGAGCCTGACCCCCGATGGACAGCAGGCACCTGTGGGACAGGGAGAGAGAGAGAGAGAGGAAGTCCCTGGTCTGTTGAGGCCTTGTTGTCTCAAACAAGATGTCTGTGAACACCTGACACAAATATCCTGTTTGAAATGATTTAAATCTGTGTGTCTCTGCTTCTCATTGGTCGAGAACCTCCTCACTCACTGGACGAGAAGCCCTGATAGGTGCAGTTGGCCTGGCGCCCGCTGTGGCTGAACGCCTCCATGCTGACGGTGTAGTTGGTGCCGCAGGTGATGCATCCCATGAGGCAGTGCGAGTCCCGTGTGTGGCAGCGGGCGTGACCTCGCGGCGAGGTCAGAGAGGTGATGAAGGACTGAGCCCCTTTGGCGTGAGACCAGGAGACGTTGGTCATGGCCTGGGTCACCTGGGCCACCGTCAGGTTCACCGGGCAACACGGTTCTGTAACACAAGAAGAAGAGGAAGGTGGAGGATGATGATGATGATGATGATGAGGGTGTAACTCTGTGTCTTAATCTGCTGCAGAACAAATATATACATAAATCATAAAGAGCAACGAGAAGTAAGGCCATTTTACATAAGATACCAACAACTTTACAGAATGAGAGTAAAGACAAATAATAAAGTAAATAAATATGAATATATGCTTTTTATTAATGTTCTCATAGAACCTGATAACACCAGGAAACATCAACGAGGATGAAGATAAGTGTTATTATACATGTTGAGCTTAAATAAAGTCCTTTGTTTACCCAAACAACAAAAATACAAATACTATAAAAATACTTCAGAGCACATTAATATGAATATAAAGATAATATATTTGTATTTGGTTTCCTCCTAGTGGATTTGCATGGTCATAAACTGTTGCCCATAGCACATAACATGTAATTTCTATTAACTCTTACATCCAACTGATCTGATAATCCGTATTGTGCAGTAACTGTATTAATCCGACCTCTCACCTGTCTCCAGGGTTTCAGAGTAGCTGGGTAAACTCCGCCCTGCGACGCCGTGTGCGATGACACTGACTTCAAATGTGTAGCCACAGGGAAGGTCGCAGAGGTCGCAGCTGCTTCCTGTGGTGGTGCAGGTGCGTGCACCGTCGTCTCCCACCGCGCTGACGGTGTAATTGACGGCTCTGTTGTTCGCTGTCCAGCTGACACCGACGCAGGAGGAGTTCTTCACGTTCAGCATCGTGTTCATGGGCATGCAGGGAGCTGGTGGGGGGGAGAAGGAGAGGAGGAGGAAAAGTAGATAGGTTGTGCTTTGTATTGTCTTGTTATATAAGGTGTTTGTATGTGTATTGTAAAGCAAAGAAATTTACTGATTTACTGATTTGTCTTGCATCTTGCATTTCACTTTTTACTTCACTTTGTATATCTTTTATCTATTATATATCTTTTATTTAGATATGTTTATGTCTTAATAAATGTTAGTTTGTATAAATATTATAAAAAGGGAGTAAATAAGAAGTAAATAGTGAGTAAATATAGATTGTTTCTTTTTATTGCTTTTCTTATGTGTGTTTTATTTATTGTGTTTCTATGTTCATTGTATGCACCAATAACCAGAGCAAATTCCTTGTAGGTGTAAACCTACTTGGCAATAAATACTTTCTGATTCTGATTCTGATTCTGATTCTGTAACTTATAGTTTAAATTGTGACTGGGAGTTTGCTGGACGTTCTCCACCTGTGTCTTTGGTGTGAGCTTTGCATCCACGGTTGCAGCCGCTGATGTCGTTGCAGGGCGTCACCACCACGCTGTAGGCCCGGTCACAGTGGAGGTCGGAGAGGGCGCACACCGGCGCCGTGTCGTTGCACAGGATGACCTCTGAACTGTCCACGGCCCGGGTCTGGTACACCTCCGCCCCCCGAGAAGCGGTCCACATGATCTCCAGAGTGTCTGTGCTCACCGCAGAGACGGAAACACCCTCTGGACAACAGGGCACTGAAGGACACAGGGGATTTGCAGGTAAACACACATGAAACATATGATGAAGATGAAGACATGTCACCTCTGCTGCTACATACAGGTGGTGTAGTTGAATCTGTCTCCTGGAGGACTGGTGCCGGCCTGGTTGAAGGCGTGCACAGACACCAGGTAGGTGTAGCCACACTGGCAGTGGAAGGTGCAGTTGCTGCTGCTGGTGTTGCAGATCTCTTCCCCACCCTCGCCTCTCTTGATGAAGGCCATGTAGCCGTCAGCGTGAGGCACCGTGTTCCAGGTCAGCGAGCAGTTTCCGTCAGTCGCCTCCTCGAGGGCCAACGCCTCCGGTGGGCAGGGGACTGAGAGCACAGGACAGCAGGGACATCAGTCTCCATCAGGGCTCTTAGAGTTTTCTTTAAGTTGTGTAAGTGTCTGTTTGTGTTCTTGTGTCTTTACTCAAGAAATTCTCAATGTTCTAGATTTTATATTTTATTCTGGACTTGTCTGCTGCTTCCTGAAGTGGGATCAATAAAGTTTTATCTTATCTTATCTTATCTTCAACATAAAAATGAGGATGTATGTTCACAGAATGTTTCTCATTTCTCAACATGATCCAAAAATCTGGATTACTGGGACATTTCTACATTTAGTCTGATGCATGCGATCAAAATGTCTATTATAGCTTTAATTAATTAATTAATTAATTAATAGTCTGTTTGTTGGTTGTTTGGTTGTTTGGAAGGATTGTTGTACGGCTCAGGAAGGAAGTGATAACATTTTGGTTTGGCTCCTGGTGATTAACATTAAAGTGAAGTTATGAATTGAAAGTTTTTTTCAAAGATTTCAACAATTTCGCAGGGAATAAACCATGAATCTTGATGAAAAGATTCAGGTATATTCAAGGGAATTATATCTATGAATGTGTTAAGTTTGTTGCAGCTTGATCGAACATAAAGGGACTGTTGTTGGGCCCTTCTATTGTGATTAAACTTCGACTTGTTTTGGACACAGTTGCCTGCCTACTCAGTCGTGCCAGGAGTCCAATCAGACTAGTTCTTAACACTAATATAACCTTTGTAGAAACTGAATCTATTTGTAATGTGTCTATTGTCTCTTGTCATCTCCCGACTGATCTGACTTCTGTGTTGTGCCAAAGTCCAAATCCAGGGAGAAAAGCAAATATTCCCTTGAACTGTGTGGATCTGACTCAAAGTGAATCTGCTGCTCACAGGTGATGAAGACCTCGGGCTGGGACGGGGGGCTGGACCCGCCCTCGTTGGAGGCGGTGACCTGGATGGTGTGAACCTGTCCACAGCTCACTGGAGACAGGATGCAGGAGCTGGATGTGGAGTTACACGTGAGGTTCTGGTCGCTCGTCACCAGATACTCGACGGGTGCGTGGACCTCCGGACCGACTTCCCAGGACACAGAGAGCTCGGCCACACCGCTACCCATCGACACGGAGACGTTGACGGCAGAGGGGGTGGGAGGTCCTGTTGAAGGACATAAGACAGTTTCACAAACTGAGACAGTTACAACTTGTAGATATTTGATACCACTGTGCATCTAGACACAAGTGCAATTGGTTTAAATACAATGTTAGTTTTTGTTAATTTATTTAACTTTGAAAACTTCACAACTTTCCTTGTGGATACTATTGAAGTCATCATACAGCTGCATAGCATATTTTCTTATGTCAGCTAATACAAATTTAAGTATCAACTGCTTTTCACACTAACAGTCTTTTCCTTTTTGAAGAACACACACATGTTCAAGGTGATATTCCTCATTATAACAAACACCTGTCAGTGAACTGTCAGTGCCTCCTTACGTGTTGTCTGGTTGATGTACAAGCTGCCGTCTCCCTTGCGGCCCTCGATGTCCCAGGCGTAAACCCTGGTGACGTAGAGCGAGCCGGCGTCCAGGTCCGAAATGGTCAGATTGGTGCTGGAGGTGTTGTACTTCATGCTGGTGCTTGAATTAAACTTGTACACGGACAGGGTGTACTGGGCGGCGTGAGCCACCGGAGCCCAGGACACGGTGATACTGTCGTTGCTGAGGGAGGAGGCGGAGGGCTGAGGAGGAGGCAAAACTGTGGAGGAGAGGAGAGTTTGACAAAGTTCACATTTGTCAGATATTTTAGGAGATGAAGTCTGTACTAAGCTGCTATTTACAGGCCACGGATGTTCCATTAAAGGCAGAATATGAATACATAAATATAGCCTGGTTATTGTACACAAATCCCTACGACCGTCAATCAGATCTGAATAAATCACATCCACCATCTGTTTAATAAAAATACCTTTAGATGTTTTTGGCCTTTAATTGGGGCTTAGTCCTTTGTTTTTACGGTTTTATATCGTGTGACTCAAAAGCATGTTTATAGATCAAATAATAACTTATTTATCATGCATCACCATTTCTTTTATTTCTATGTTTGTTATTTAATTTGTTTATTATCTATGGATTTTTTTTTTATTTCTCTCTTGGTGCAATACAAATGATTTCCCTTTTCCTTAATCATTTTAACGTGTAAGAATTTGAATGTATGATATAAAAAATTGACTCTAACATATTAAAGTTACATCTGTTCTACAGATTATTTGTTCTTTCCTTTCAAGCTGTCTCTGCTTCTGTATCATGAAGTTGACGTAATTAAAGTTTTGTCTTTGTTTTCTCAAATAAAACCACGTGTTAATGGATAAGTGATTAATACTACAACTTAATTAGTATTAGGTTTTGAGACCAGGTGAAGAATAACATTTGAAAAAGTTCCCAAGTGATTTTTATGTGAAGGACAATCCAACAGTGTGCAAACAAATGGTGAAACTGTTGAAATCCTTCTTTTCAGCTCGTGAGGATCCGATGTTCCCCTGGAGGAGGCAGTGGAGGTGAGAGGTGACACCTTCGTGCTTGTGATGAGGTCAGCTCTTTGTGTGTCTGTCTCACAGGGGTCAGGTGCAGTTACCACAGACCCTGAGGGATGCTGGGGCATTTCTTCACTTAGACAAACCGGGATTTTTCACAAACACAGAGAGTGTATTTGCCTGAGGATGATGCGAGTATGCGATCACTCACAGTAATGTACATGCAGGGTGGGGGGGACAATGGCACGGATCAGTTAACGACTGTGGGGGCACGAGGAGCTCACTAAAGGGTCCGGTGTCGCTCAGTGAATGTCTGACTCGTTTCTTCACACAAATTCGCCCTGAGGTGATATTTTAACTGAATTCATGTCTGAACTGTTGTTATTCTAGCAGTGGAAAGAAAAATTACAAAACTAAACATCAACATCACACCTGTCTTTGCAGTCGCAGGCAGAGACGGCTGGCTCCTGCCTCCTGCGTTCACTGCCATGATGCTGAGCCTGTACTCGGTGTACGGAGTGAGGGACTGGATCTCGGCGGAGGTGGACGGCACCGTGTCCTCTCTGTAGAAGCCATTGGACGTCTCGACACGTACGATGTACTGAGTGGCGCCGGTCCTCGGGGTGAAGTCCACCATCAACGTCCTGCTGTCCTTCGGCTTCACGGTGTGGATGGGTTCCATCCTCTCAGGGGCTGAAAGGGAATAAAACAAAAAGGTTTTCGTAAGGTCATAAGACACAGACACAACAGAACAAAAAATCATATATATTCTACTATATGTATATCTATCTATCTATCTATCTATCTATCTATCTATCTATCTATCTATCTATCTATCTATCTATCTATCAATCAATCAATCAATCAATCAATCAATCAATCTCTCTCTCTCTCTCTATCTATCTATCTATCTATCTATCTCTCTCTCTCTATATATATATATATATATATATCAGCTGTGTCTCTTCTCACCTGTGGATGACTCGACTGATGCGTTGCCCAGTATTTGCTGATTTTGGTCCTGAGCCTGGAGACTAAAGACATAGTTGACGTTTGGGGACAGAGAGTTGATGGAGCCCATCACAGTGTTTGGACCAAACGTGGAGAAAGCGATTATGCTGCTGGGTGAACTTTTGGTGGCGACAAGGATCTTGTACGAACTCGCTCCCGAGACCCGGGTCCATCTGAGAATCGCAGTCTTGGATGTTACTGAGAACACGGACAGCTGGACGCCTGAAGAGAGACAATGGAAATTGTACTTATCAACCTCAAACTCTGAAAAATGTATGTGGTACTTTTACTTTTACTTGAGTACATTTCTATCTATGCATTTGTACTTATAGTCAAATATATTTCCTCCACCACTGATTATACAGATGTGCGATTGTTCTTCTTCACATATGACAGTGGTATGATATTTACGAGTGGAATTAATGTTGAAAGGGCAAAACAGTACCTGATGCTGTCACAGCCTGCAAATACAGAAAAGAAAATAGATTTAATTATACAATCCAAGTTATTACGAACAAGTTAAAAACTTTCCATGTGATTGTTTAATTGCGTTGCCTTCTTCACTTCTCCTCACAAAATGTCAGTGTCTTTACAATTTTAAATGAATGAATAAATAAAGTTTCATTACCTTTGAGCATATGCCTAACGAGACCAAAATGGTCAGCCACTTCATGACGCCCATTCTTCACGCCTGTATCTGGAAACACTTTCACCTTCACAGGTCGTAGCTTCTCTTGGATTTTCTGTTTTGCTTCACTCTTTTCTGTTTGACCTTTTCTTGTCTAGGTGGACATACCTGCATCTGGCTCCTCCCACTGGTTGGAAATGTCCAATCGTAGAGGAGCAGAGAGATGTACCTTGGCGGGCAGGTGCAGGTTGAATAGCATGAGAAGGAACCAACTACAGCTATGGGCATGTTATTCTATATTCAAGGATGTAGTCAAAGAAAAAGAAGAGTGACATGAAGAGGGGGTCAGGAGTTCCCCTGGCTAGAGGCTTCAAAACACACCCTGTCACACTGATGTGTTCACAGGAATAATAGAAATAGAAGCTATTTCCTCCCAGGGAAGAAGGAATAGGGATATTTTACTGAAATCCAGAACCTATTAGACAGAGCCTGAAGTATAACTACTAAGGACAAAGGGTAGTGATTTCACTTTAAAACCCTTCTGCAGGTGCTGGATCATAACAAAACTGTAAAACTGTAACGTCAGACAGAAGAAGCAAAATGTGGTAAAGGTGGTAAAGATGCTTTTGCACACGGGGCAATGGTCACCTATGTGGAACTAATACAAACAGAAAAATACATAAAACCACACTATACAAGAACATTTTATATTGGTTATATAATAAATCAGTCCAATATAAAGCTAGAATCACATAATTGAAGATAAATTACTATGAATATGAAAATTTAGAAGATTGGAAATCAAAATCATGAGAGGTGGACATAGCTCACAGAATAAAATCACAAACGGAACTTCTGAACATATATCTCAAGACAAGGTCTAAATATAATTTATTTTTTGCTTAAATGATATTTATACTTTTTTCTTATTTTATTGTTCATTTATTTCATGTTGACAGATGAGTGATTTGATGTAACTCTTAACATCGTTGTAAAATTACCCCAGAAACTACTGAACTTTTTTTCTTAAAGTCAAATCCAAAACTCTTAATAACTATCCGACCGAAAGATATTAAAAGTGAAAATACCTTATACACCTTTATTTTTACAGAATTTACCCGTGTTTTTTTGTGTTTGGTTAAATCATGGAGGACAAAAACGTGAGAAGTTATTTCATTTAATACTTTTTTTGTCCATAAACTTTGAGTGTATTAATATATGTATTCTATGTGCCCACTCTTTTAATGCAATTATGGTTATTTTTTAACTAATTTATATATTTATATTGTATTCAATTTTTTTTAGTTGTTTTATTCGTTTGTGAGTAAAAACGAGTAAAAAAACTACAACACTCCGTCGCAAACTCGATGACGCGGATGACGTCAGAAGAAGGGGACACAGGGTACAGGAAGAGGAGGAAAAAGAAAGATGGCGGCGGTTTCGGATCACGGGCTGAAGAAAATAGTTTGGAAAAGTAAGTTCACGTCTAACGAAAGACTTTGTGACGTTGAGGGGAAGCAGCGATACACATTGTGTTATTATAACTTTAAGGGTTTGAAAGTGACTGCGTGTTATTCCATTGGACGTTTCTCACAGTGAACGTCAGCTCCGGATCTTGTTGTGTTTCACAACGGAAGTGTTACAAATTTGTGTGTGTACGTGAAGCGAAGTGATAACCACAGAATACACAATGAACACTGTCCTGTCGTGACACCGACACGTCCTCCTGTTGTGGCCCCGCTGTAGTGGCCCGGGGCCCCGCCTTGCACGTCTCCGTGTGTCCCTGACACACCGACACACACTGACACCAGATTGTGTTGTTTCCGGTGTTGTTGGGGTGAAGTGACGCTCATACAGCACCAACATGTAGAGAGCAACGATCTGTCAGCGGGGTCCACTCCTTTAACCTCTTGCGATGCGACGGCTTTTTGTTTAGTAGTCTTTTGTGTATGGCCCTCTGTTTCACTCTGTGTGTGTGTGTGTGTGAGTGTGTGTTTGAATGTCCTTTTTCTTTCAGTGTGAAAGTGTGTGACCATGATTTCCAAGGGTAATTTGGAGTAACCAAATGGAAACCGACTAGACATATAGACCTAGAAAAACATGAGTAAAATATTCATTTTCTGTGATATTGTTATCAAATTTGAACTTGTGCTAGGTAAGGCTTCATGCTGTGGTCCCATTGGGTTTTCCAGCTCATAAGTCCTAGCTAGAGTCATCTGCAGGCATCTGTTTACTCAAAAATATTCAGGCGTAAAATATAAAAACCTTCTCCTTCAGTGTGTTCCAACTGCTATTACTCAATGCCAGTAGCACCTAGAGTGATTCAGTTCAGAATGTTACCTTTCAAAAGAGACCATGACCATGCAGGTTCAAGAACAGCTTTCGATTTACTTTGGCTATTCCTCAGACAGGCGTACAGGCAAATCAGAAGAAGAAGAATCAACGATCACTGAGCTCAGACCTAGGTTTGCTAGCCTTGGTTCCGTCCATACCTTCATAGCTCGGTTGTGAGGGTGTGTGTGTAGTGGAGTGTTTCTGGGTTTTATTAATACACCATCATTTAGAACACTAAATAGAAGAACACTTAAGATCACTGTGTGGGTGTGTGTGGTGTGCGCGTGCGTGTCAGAGAAACCTGTTGGAAAGCACAAACGATGACAAAACAAAGTGCAGCTTGGGAAATGTAATGCTATCTAATAAAAGGCTGGGAACGTAATATGTCATATGTGTTTTAAGAAGTGATTTTAAAAGATTGACTGAACATATGAATTTTTCCATCCCGGTTGGAGTCATGTTGTTGTTCATGAGTCATGTTCTGTGTCTCTTACAGGAATAAAGGAAACGATTATAGCAGACAGCAGAAAGTCTGATATATGGAAGGTAAGACAGCCCTCACTCCTTAAAGTTAAATCTAAAGGAAAGACGACCTCCACGCTCCAGATCCAACTACAATGGCACTCAGTAAAGGGCACACCGCCGCCAAAGGCCAAACATTCCAATTCAACCAAGCCACACGCTGATCAGAAATAAGTCCCTTCGAAATATGCCATATTTAGTTTCCATCAAGATCTATGAATTATTACCTGGGAAATCAATGTAAAATTATAGTTCAGTGTGATCCATAATTTGACTGTTGACTCCTGCTTTATCTTTTTCACAGATTTTGATTCTGGACCCTTTCACCACCAAGCTCCTCTCATCATGCTGCAAAATGTCCGACCTGATGTCAGAAAAAATCACAAGTTAGTGAAACACTTTGTTTACTTGTTTAGTCGGTTTGAGGATTTCCCCGTCGCTGCTGTTAAACTAAATATCTTGTTTTAAATCTGTAGTTGTGGAGGACCTGTACAGAATCAGGGAGCCTGTTCCAGAAATGAAGGCCATCTACTTCATGCCACCCACTGCTAAGGTTTGATATTATAACCCTGTAATGGTCCTTTTGCCTTTGCATTCCAGTTTTCATTTCTTCACATTGATTTCCTGTATGATGATGTTTCTTTCCTAGTTTCATTCTACCTTCTCTTTCTTACTTCCAGTGTGTGGATGCCTTTATTGCGGACTTCAAAACCAAACCCAAGTATAAAGCAGCTTACGTTTATTTCACTGACTGTAAGTAAAAAACAAATATCAACTCCTATCTACTATAGCAGCTACATTACTGAGAAAATGACACATAAACTGACTTCGGCTCAATGGTTGTGATGTTTCTGTGTGCGACAGACTGTCCTGATGACCTGTTCAACAATATGAAGCTGTACTGTGGAAAGTACATCCGAGTCTGTAAGGAAATCAACATTTCCTTCATGCCGCAAGAGGCACAAGTGAGTGGGGACAGCTTGACTTCAGCCTTTGTCTCCTTTTGTGCATTTTATTGTGGTAACTCCCCTTGTTTGAACGCTTTTTTCTTTGTCATTGAGAGAAGGATTTTTACAGCGTTTCGTGTGAATCTTTGTGGGTGTTGGCTTCTTCAAGCTGTTACGTAATGATTTTGCTATGTTTGTATTATAGTGGCTCGAGAACAGCAACTAGTTCCAAATGTTTTTGAGATCTTTCCAAAATATAATACAGTTCTTATTTATTTCTTCAAATATTTAGATATTTAGATCAGAAGCCAGCAAAACTGTCACGAGATTGAAATGTTCCACACTCTGCTTTATTATTTGATTAGGTGTAGATTGTTAAAAACAATGAATCGATAATAATAAGTTAACGTTTTTTGTCAGGTGTTCACATGTGATAATCCGGGAGCGTTCCAAAGCATCTACAGTCCCAACAGCCAGGACAAAAAGAAAACCCTGGAGACCATGGCAGACCAGCTCGTCTCTCTCTGTGCCACGTTGGACGAGTATCCAGGAATCAGATACAAGAAGTATGTCCGAGAAGATTTGGTTTCTCAGCTTACAACACACCTCAGCCCCTAAAGCACAGCTCAGGAGAGAAGCTTGTCAGGTTGCACGTTACTAGATAAAGAAGTGATCACATCCAATATCTTATGTGTTTTTACCTGATATGCTTGACTTCACCAGAAGGCAGAGTAACATTGCATCAGTTAAACCTATTTTTACCGATGATGAATAATGTAAAAACTGTTTATATCATTTCTAGGGACAGCAACATGGAGAATGCCAAGACTCTCGCAGAGCTGGTGGACAACAAGCTGGCCAGACACTACGAGCTGGACGACAACAGCAAGAAAAAGGTGAGACTCCTGCTGAGTCAGGAATGTTGGCAGTATAAACAAGGTCTTAGACCAGGGAGCAAATGAGAAACCGAAGATACAGTGTTTTTTTCAGTTTAACAGTTAAACCTTAAAGAAGTGTGGTCCTTCCTCAGAAATTAAAAAATGAAAATGTTGTTGCTCGGTGGCAGCATTCTCACAGAAAGCAAGGAAAACACAATGTTTTTTATGATATTAACATAGTATAAAAATATAATGGATGTTTCTTTTTGTGTATTTTCCCCTATCACCAGGGAAAGAGTCAGGCCCAGCTGCTGATAGTGGAAAGAGGTTTTGACCCCGTCAGCCCCATCCTACACGAGCTGACCTACCAGGCCATGGCCTACGACCTCATCAACGTCACCAACGACACCTACAAGTGATACAAGCTTTTCTCCCTGGAATTTTCCATATTCACACGTGCAGAATATGCTCCTCTGTCAGTCAATGTGTATTCAGATTATAACATTTCTAGCTGAAACCAATTATCCGGTCGTCTTTGTGGCCAGGTTCAAGTCCAAAGATGGCTCGGAGAAGCAGGCCCTGCTGAATGAGGATGACATGCTCTGGGTCAGGCTGAGGCACAAGCACATCGCTGAGGTCTCTGAGTAAGTATGAGCTGGAGTCTGACTGGTGGAGGTGTCCTGTTTCTTTCTTCCTCACGTCGACCCTGACCCTGTGTTTCTCTAACGACAGAAAAATCCCCAAGATGGTAAAGGAAATAGCTGCAAGCAAGAAACAGCCAGATGGGAAGGTACAGGGCTTTCTCTGTCTATTGGAACTCTGAGCTTCATACTTGACTTAAAATACCTTAACAGACATTTGATTACATTTTCTCTACAGATCTCAATTAGCAACTTGGCCCAGATGATGAAGAAGATGCCTGCGTTCCGTAAACAGATGACTGAGGTATGAAGCTTCACTCTACTTAAAAAGCATTTACCCTTACCTTAAAGTTATCTGTTCAGGTTGATTAGACTTCTAGGACATGATTTTTGGATGCAACAGGTTTAAGGACAAATATTTGTTTTGCATCCTACCTCTAATTAAAGCTCATCACGTTGTGGTTGGGTGTGGAGTTGCAAAGCCCTGTTTTCATGTGTGTTTAACTAAAGCATGTTGTAGCAGCAAAACTAAATGGAAAGTCGTAATCATAATTCTATGATATAAACCTTTTTATTATGGGAAATCCTTGAAACTCCAATAATAATATGTATACAAATTACAAGGGTCACACTGTCTCTCCCACATTGTTTTTCTATTCATAGCAAGCCGTTCACCTGCAGTTGGCCGAGGACTGTATGCAACAATACTCCAACAACGTGGAGAAACTCTGCAAAGCGGAACAGGTCTGTCCCTGCTCCTGTTTTTGTTTTGTTTGGGGGGTAAAGAGTGCCAAACAGTTTTGCCACTCAACCCTGATGGAGTGAGTCAGTGGGTGGACTGTTGTTTAGTGAGTGGGGTTTGACATTTAACTCTAAATCGGCTCCTAAAAAGTGTCTTAAAGGCAAAGAGTGGGATTGTGGTACTGGTCATTCCCAGTATTCCCAGCCTTAATGAAAGATGAAACGAGTTTTGGCTCTGTGTAGGACCTCGCTGTGGGGGCGGACGTGGAAGGGGTGAAGGTGAAAGATCAAATGAGGACCCTGCTGCCGGTGCTGCTCCACCCATACAGCACCCACGAGAAGGTCAGAGCCGTGCTGCTCTACATCTTCAGCCAAAATGGTACGACCTTCCTCTACACTCAGCGGATTGGTCTCTTTTCGTCTGTAAAGTAGTCCCTTGCTTTGTAGTCGTACATTGTTATATATTATTAGACACTAAGACCCTGATTGTTTGTGTGTAAACAGGAACAACAGAAGAGAACTTGAACAAACTCATCCAACATGTCAAGATCGAGGATGAACGAGAATTTATCCTGAACTGGAAAGAACTGGGCGTCCCCATCATCACATCGGTACGTGGAACAGATGAGAAGATCGACCGATCGTGGACGAGTTCTTTATCTTGCGTGTCATCCTGTTCTCGTTTTGTTCGTCTATTCCATTCTCTCGTCGGTCCCTGAGTCCCGCTTATTTTTTGTCGTACGTATTTTTGCTTCCAGCCGAGTCTCTTCGCTCGCAGACCATCCAGGCGCGATCGTTCCCAGGATGAGACATACAACCTTTCCAGATGGACCCCTGTCATAAAAGATGTGATGGAGGTCAGTGGGGGGGGATTATTTTACTGTACAATTTAGTCTTATATTCAGTCAGGTGTCAGCATTTATACGGCATGACTATAGGTATGAGAATAATTTAAACAGCATAACTTCAAGGTTTAAGTACATGTAGGAGGTGGTGATTTAAAGGATGTCACAAACTACAGGTTTTATGTTGGGGAAAAAGAAAAGGTCAAACTCAAGCAGAAGGAAAGTTTCAGGACCGTCAGATAAAAATCCAGGATTGAAACTTGTTTTAATTTGCTGGTTAGAAAGAAAGATACCTCACAAAATTTCAAACTAAATCAGAGCTCAAGCCGATTTTTGTCTCTGTGGGACTTGACTTCTGCAGATGATGGATAAGTTAATGATCCTTCACTTTTCAGGATGCTGTGGAGAACAAGCTGGACACCAGAGAGTGGCCCCACCAGTCCGAGTCTCCTGCTGCCTGGAACGGCTCCGGAGCTGTCAGGTGGGTTGTGTATGAGTCATCGCACAAGAACTGGTTCAGTTAGTTTCTCTGCGAGACATGCTCTGATCAGACTTCTTTATATATGATCCCAATTACTTATCACTTATTTTAACTGGGAATAACTCAAACCTATCAGGAAAGCCGTTTTCTCACTTTCATCTGACAAAACAATCCCAGGGACACATTTGACAGTCATAGTGCTATAGTCTAGCGCCCTCCAGTGGACATTTGTTTGACTGTGTTCATCTCCTGTTTTGTGATGAGGTGTTTTTGGTGATAGTTTGATGTTTCCGGGTCTATGTTCGGTTACTAGGGATAGTTCTCCCATTTTCTTTCTTGCCAGGATGCATATTAATGTTTTTTCCCCCCATAATTTGAACATTCAGTCTGCAGTTTTAATATTTCTAAATGCCCCTCAGCGCCCGTCAGCACAAAAACATCTCTCAGGACGAGCGGCGGACTGGCTCCCGCCTCATCATCTTCATTATCGGGGGAATGAGCTTCTCAGAGATGCGTTCTGCCTACGAGGTCACCCAGTCCGTCAAATCCTGCGAGGTCATCATAGGTGAGTGTGTTCATTTAAACTGCCTCTTCCTGGACAATTAAGTAATTGTGTATTTTTTTAACATTACACCTTGTGCTAAATTAGTTTGTTTGCTGGTTGGTTATCATTTGGTGACTCGTATTTTCTTAGCCTTTCCACATGAACACACTGATTGAGTCTAATATTTCTTTATCCTTTGATTCCAGGGTCCTCCCACATTTTGACCCCCACCGGCCTCTTGGACGACATCAAGGCCCTGAGCAAACGTCCCGTGGAGACCTTTACAGTAGATGAACGGAGCAACGCCTGAGAAGTCTGCTCCCCCCCTCCTCTCATCTTCCTGCATTTCCTGTCTCTCTGCACACTGCACTCAAATCCACTTCCTGAATGGAAGGCTGAAGGGAATTTACCTTTATACTCATCCTTATGTTTCCATACTCGTTTAAAAACCATGTGCACATTAACAACAGGTGTGGAACAGATTCTCAATTGAAAACCTTTGGCCAGAAGAATATGGTCTGACTTTGAAACTCAGCCATATGCACTTTGGTCTTATTAAAATTGACTTTTTCTCTTCCTACCGAAAACTTTTGAAGATGGTCTAACTCGCCTCTCTGTGTTTTGCCTTTGTCCTTTAATAAACCTGCCTGTAGTGTTTCATGTAACAGAGCAACTCTCAGAAACCGAATGATTTTGGAGGAAAGAAGCATGAAGCCGATGTAAATACTGTACGTAAGCACTGAGTCCCTGCTCCCCCACTTTGACCTTTCCAGTCACTGCTGTTTATAAACACTTAATATAATTTTCAAGAGTGTCTTTAACATAGAATCTTTATGTTGTTGTTTTGAATGACTGACTAATAAAAGGATGAAGTTGTTCAAAAGGAGTCAGAGTTTCAGTTAATCCTCTTTTTGCACTGAGATGGAGTTAAAAATCACTTCTGTAGCTTTGCATGTTTCTATATTACAATGTTGAGTCGCTGCTCTGACTTCAGTGTTTTTATAGAATAGAATAGAATATGATGCATTTAAGAAGACTGACACCTCTTGAAAAATATGCAGGCACACAAGGGGGTCCCAGGAATATTTATATTCTCAGAGGGCGTCCTACTTGGACCCTCTGAATTAAGGGAATTATTTAGGCACTGGATTGAGCTTGAAGGTGGCGTAGTGGATTTCCTGTTATTGCTTTGACCTTAAATCGACTACGCACTCAGAGCTCATGCACGTTGTTGGTCTAAACTGGTGTGTGAGTTTATTACACTTTTATCCCCCCTGACTCCTTGAAGCTTTTCCGGCTAATTTCCATTTAAAAAAAGGGTTGTTAAGTTCGGGATTTAGAAATATGCTGTTAGTCAATGCTGCAGAACCAATAATGTGCCTAAAGTTATAGATACATGAAGTAATAAAGAACTGAAGAACTAACGGCACTTTGAAAGAAGAAATATCGTTCTGACACGTCTCTGATGAAGCTGTGATGAAAACTGGCATCCCATGATAACAAAGGGAGAATTAAGAGTCAGGAAACAGTGTCAGTTAACACACACACACAGGGTGGTCATGTTCCAGTGATCCTACATGGAGGAGCACTCACCTTTAACAAGGTGACTTACACTCTCTTCCCTTTTCTTTTGACAGACAGCAAAGCAGAAGCATAGTTTGATTATTTATATAATATAAAACAACATACAGTGGGAGGCCCTATTGAAATTGTAAAGATTATTTATTTATTTTTTCAGGCAAATGGATTGGCCTTTTGAGAGCTTTAACCTGCTCACATTCTTATACCAAAGTTTGCAGAAAATTAGAAAGCGGTGAAAATGTATGTATTGTGGAGTAATTCTAAATGGGCGTGACAAAATGGCTCAACATCGCCCCCTGGAACGCAGCCTCTAGGTTTCTCTTTGACCGATCTTCACAAAAAACGATAGCCAGGTGTATCATGACCAGACAAACAATAAAGTCTCAAGGGGCATTGTGTAAAACGCAACAGGAAAGCCTGCCATTTTTGCATTTAGTTACCTTTTTGGCCATATTCCACATTTTTACTTTGAGGTACTACATTATCATCATAATTCCTGTTTCAGAATCAGAATCAGAAATCAGAATCAGAATCATAAGGTATTTATTGCCAAGTAGGTTTACACCTACCTGGAATTTGCTCTTGTTATTGGTGCATACAATGAACATAAAAACATAAAAACACAATAAATACAACACACATATATAAAATAAAAATATATAAAACATAAAAGATATAAAAGTAAAGGAAAAAAGGTGAAATGCAAAATGCAAACAGTAGAAGAGTGTCAAATTGCAATATGCAATGTAATGCAATATGATATATGTGTTATGTCTCCACTTTGTGTTGCTCTGTTATTAATCCTGTCTTTGCTCTTCTCCTTCCTCTGCTGTTAAATTGAAATTGGTGATTTTTTTTTTGTTATTGAAAAATTTAAATAAAAAGTTATATGGGCGCATGCGCGAGAGGGGTTTCCATGACCACCAGCGGGTGACTTTAACCGTTAGGAAACAAATCAGATGTTGGAAACTTTTTCCTCCTCGGAACTTTAACGGTTCACCGGGAGAATCCCTCGGTTGAACCAGTGAGTGACTCCGCTGAGTTCTGTCCAGAGTCTCGCTGCGGGTGACATGTTGTCGAGGACCAGGAAAGGTGATCCCCAGGCGGCAGGAGGAGCCGGAGGAGCCGGGGGAGGAGGAGGAGGAGAAGCAGCTGGACGTGGAGGGGAGAAGCCGGGGTCAGGAGGACACAGAGCCGGCCACCAAGCAGCTGCCCCCGGGGAACAGGGGCGGCTCGTCCCCGGTGTCCAGGAGGGAAGCGACGGGTCCAGATACGAGGGAGAGTTCATGGACGGGTTGAAACACGGAAGAGGAAAATACACCTTTGTCAACGGAGAGGTAAGAGATGTTTAACTTTATATTTATCATGTAAATATTCACATTCAGGAGGAGACTCCATTGTTTTTAATCAAGTCTCCACTGACTCCGACCAGGGAGTTAAAATTGTATTATATATAAATATAAAGATGTGTTTTAAAGGTTAAAACATAAAAGATAAAATGTAGTGGAGTAGCACAAATTACTCAAGTTAAGTACAAGTACCTCAAAGTACAATACCTGTAAATGCTCCTTGTACTTCCCACTACTTGATGACTTGTTATACTGCTGGCTAACTTGTGATTGGTTTTCAGTGAGGTCATCTTAATCTAGTATAACACATGACACTAGTAAGTATAATAAAATATATTCAATTATATTCAAGTACAGTACACTTTAGCGGCCTCCTGCAGTACATGAAGCTGTCTGCTCCTCTGTGTAGTACCACGAGGGCTCTTACTACAGAGACTACAGACATGGGGACGGTCAGTACTGCTGGCCCATGGGACAGAAGTTCACTGGCAAGTTCTACCTCAACAGACGGGAAGGATATGGACACCAAGAGTTTCTTAATGGAGCCACGTTTCAGGTAAACTGGTTTACGTGGATGATGACGTTGTGGATTGAAATACCAGTGAAGAGTAAATACCAGTGAAGAGTAAATACCCTCTCCCCCTCCTCAGGGTTTGTTCCACATGGACCACAGGTTGGGTCCGGGGGTGGTGACTTATTCAGATGGTTGTCAGAATGTGGGTCTGTGGGTCGGGCCGCTCCTCCTGAGGTTCTGCTCCCCTCTAGAGGAGGGCTTCAGTCTCAAGAGCTTTCCTGAATATGCTGCCTACATGGACCCAGCTGCCGCCCCAGATTCCCTGACTCAGGTACTGAGTTACCACTTAAACATCTGCATGAAGTATTTGGCTGAAAGATTCAAGTTTTATTGATTTTTAAACAATGTCAGGGTCCATGTTGGAAGTTGTAAAACCCCTCATCTGACCGTAGATTTGTGTTTTTGTGTTCAAATATTTATACAATTACAAAAATGATTCTGAAATGACCCCTGTGCTTCTCTCTCGTCTTCATCAGCCGCCCGTTCTCGATTTCCCGAAGGTAAACTTCTTCTACGATGAATAATTACATGAGATTTGTGTCTTAATTTAAAAGCAGATGAACTGATCCCCTGTTCTCATCAGACTCAAGCAGACAGAGACCTGCTGCTAGTGGACGAGGACTGTATCTACCCCCCCGGCATCGAGAGGTTCTGCACCAACGGAGATCTTCTGCCTCTGCCCCCACGCCGGAGGAAAAAGCTGGATCAGCAATTCTTTGGCGAGCTGTGGGAGCCGGAGATGAATCCGTACCTTGGCTATAAACGAGACCCCTACGCCGATTTGCCATTACAGGCCCGCCTGCGGGAGAACATACACAAACACAGGTCAGACATGTGTTATAACACAAAAAGCGCTGGTTGGAGCCACACGTCTTGTAGAAGTGACTGCAAACATGACTGCCAGTGTCTAACATGTATGTTTCCATGTCTGTTTGTCAGGCGACAGGCTGAACATGTGTGCTGGGACGTGGCTGCCGTCCTCTCCATGAACCGGGAAGGTTTCGGTCCCAAGGGGATTCTGGAGGTGTCCTCCGAGCAGCTGATCCGGCACGCTTCCCGGGGGGAGCTACCGGCTGTTACTCAGATCCTCCAAGGTCGTACGGTTTACCCCGATGTAGCAGATTCACAGGACAACACTGCACTGATCGCCGCCACAGTAAGACTCTATTCATTGTTTAGCCTTTTGTTTGTTAAATCAACTGTGTGCAACTTAGAATAGTAGCTCTAAAATCAGTTGGTAGACTGACTTGGAACAGGGAGAAAGTTTCTGCTTCTCTTTCCCTCTCCTCACCCAGATCTATGGAGGACCATACATGACTTAAGTATAAATAAATAAATAAATGTATAAATAAATACAGAAATAAATAAATAAATTAAAAAGGAAATAAGTTAATTAATACAGATATAAATAAATAAATACGTTAATAACAACCAAAATGTCTAAATAAATGTCTTAAATATATTTATTTATTTTACGATTTCAGTGTCCTTATGCTAATGAGAAAGGTGGGCCTAACCGCATTCTCATGCAGGATGTTATTAACGTATTTATTTATTTCTGTATTAATTCATTTATTTCCTTTTTTATTTATATATTTATTTCTGTATTTATTTATACATTTATTTATTTATTTATACTTAAATCATGTATGGTCCTCCATACAGATCGTCTGTTCTTGTTCTCTGTAACTTTGGTGATATTTGTCAGCGTAAAATTCAAAGTGTCCCTGACTACTGTTCTCTGTGTCTGCCAGATAAACAACCGCCATGATGTGATGCACCTGTTGTTGAATAGAGGTGTTGATATAGACAAGCTGAACTGTGAAGGGATGTCCGCCCTCGCCGTGTGTCATGTCCTCTTCTACCCGTTTCACTCTCTGAACACCACTATGTTGGAATCTCCTCAAACCCAAGTAAGAACTTTATCATAATGTCAAATCTGATGTGACAATTCTTCTCACAAGTTCACTTTTCCTGTTTTCTCATAATCTCTAGTTCATATTTGGGTTTTGCGCTGAAAACAAAGTGAAACAAAACTCTTTGCATTGTCCGATGTGTCGTCAGGTTTTAAAGAATCCATCTTCCTATCGGAGAAGTTCCCAGATCAGCCAAGTGGACTTCACCAGGGACCCGCTCGCCCTTCACAACAGACCCCAGACCTCTAACACAACCCTGAGCCAGCACTCACACTGGTAGGAGTGTCGCTGTTAACACTGCTCTGCACATTATTCTGCAGAAATATTCTATATCTTTTTGGATAATAATAAAGAGAGAGCAAAATGATAATAGTCATGAAAATGTTGCCTTTATATATTTGTTTTCAGTTTCATTTGATGTGTGAATTTAATTTGTTGTGGTTCCTCTTCAGGACGGCAGAAGAACCAACCGACCACATTTCACATCACAGCAATAATGTGTCAAACAACAGTGAAGAAGAAGTTGAGGTGTTCTAGTTTTCTTCGTGTTCCTACTTATTTTTCACCAAGATCCATGAATTACTTCAGAAATCAGTGAAAATGTCAATGTTAGAAATGTCTTATTTACACTCCCTATGGTGGATCAACATTCCATCAAGTGTCATGGTTAATCCATCCTGTAGTTTTAATGGAATGTTGCTTTACGAACAAACAGAGAAACATACAAACCTACAAACCCACTGTAGTAATCAGTGCTGATCTCGTGTGTTTGTTGCAGGACGACTCTTCCTCCTCCGTCAGCAGCACGACCCCCCAGGACACACAGGAGACTGCACACAAAATGGCTGCCATGTCAATTGAGTCAGTTCTCTCTCTTTCTCTGCGTTGTTCTGCTCCGGTGATACTTTGTGTGTGTCTCTGTGTGAGTTGTATATATGTTGTGTGTTCGTCTGAGCAGAAACGATGCTCGACTGGAAACCCTGAGGATTCTGCTGGAGCGGGGAGCCGACCCCAACCTGTCCCGAGTGCCCATGCCTGTCCTCTTCTTAGCAATCATGGCGTCTGACACCGAGGGCGTCCGGAGGCTGCTGCTGCGTGGAGCTCGTACTGACATTCCCCTTCCACCCGAGGTAGGGAATTCATAATTCACCTCCTCTAAAGGAAGAGTTTATTTATGGCAGGCTGAGCCAAAGAGAAACTGCATTTGTGTGATGTCACAAGGTTAAAACAAGTTCCCCTCGACCTCTCATCCTCATTTTAGAGGAAAGGCCTTTTTCCGCTTCACGTGGCTGCAGCGCTGCCGGGGCGAGCAGGTCTCCAGATCACAGAGCTGCTGTTATGTGCCATCACCGACCCGGACGCACAGGCGTGTGACCGGGACGACATCTTTGAACCAGATAAGGTGTGTCTCCGGTCAGGCCTCACAACAGAGTTTATTGAAGCTGATCGATGAGCTCAGAAGAACTTTTTGTCATTCTTGTTCTGTTCTGACTTTCCAGAAGTCTCAGGAAACACTGAGCACTGAGCAGCCGCCACGTCTCAACGGAGGAGGCAGGACAGCTCTGCATGTGGCCTGTCAGAGAGTCAGTGACTCCCAGGTCAGTACTGTGTGTGCACACACGCACAACGACACCTCACTCACATGACACACAGACGGTTCAGGTCTTCAGCATGTTGTCGATAATAAAACACAACTTTTCTGTTGCCTCTCCATAAGATAAGAGCAGCAGGACGTTAAGTGTGAGGCAGATCACAAATATCACAGTGTGTTCATGTTCCATTCAAAGAACCTGTGTGTTGGATTGTGTTTTCTCAGGATGCCGGTGAGGTCGTGGCCCTTCTGCTCTCACACCGAGCCAGCACACACCTCCTCTGGAGTGGACACTCCCCTCTCTCTCTGGCTATAGCAAGTGGCAATGAACAGGTGGATACCACACACACACACACACACACACACACACACACACACACAC
Organism: Platichthys flesus; assembly: GCF_949316205.1. Taxonomy (NCBI): domain Eukaryota; kingdom Metazoa; phylum Chordata; class Actinopteri; order Pleuronectiformes; family Pleuronectidae; genus Platichthys; species Platichthys flesus. The sequence continues at coordinate 4,147,155 of NC_084953.1, read as the reverse complement.
ACACACACACACACACACACAGTACACACATGCACAATAGTTCACTCTGTCTTTGACTGTTGTTAGGCTGTGGAGGAGCTGTTGAGAGGAGGCGCAGATCCTAACCTCCCTCTGGGCCGAGAGGTGGGCAGCGCCCTCTGTGCTGTCTCCAACATCAACTACCACTGGGGTGACGACAGACTCCAACTGGTAACACACAAACACACAAACACACAATATGGTCTCCCCTGCAGTCATTGCCAAAGAGTGGGCCTCGGCCCCCTGGTGGGCTGTGTAGCCACTGCACGTGGACCGTGAGAGGTCATCAGAAAATAAAAAGATAAACAAGTTTCAGAAACATTTATGATTGATTAAAAAAAAGTAATAATCCCAGGTAATGAAACAAAGACATGCGATTTAAATTCCACATTGTTCTTATTTTATTTGATCTATACAGCAGGTGTCGTTGTATTTGCTGACCGTCACATTAACACTGAAACGCGTGTGTGTGTGTGTGTGTGTCTGTGTGTGTGTGTGTGTGTGTGTGTGTGTGTGTGTGTGTGTGTGTGTGTGTGTGTGTGTCTGCCGCAGCTGGACATGTTGGTTAAGGCTGGTGCTGACTTCCTGATGCCGGTTATGGTGGGAGGCGTCGAGGGAACCGCAGTGGACTTTGCATACAACTCCTTTAACCAGGTAACACACCTTCTGTAAGAACACTGTGTAGGTGATTCAAATGTTTGCGTGGCAGAACACAGAGTCACCACTATATTGTGTTATGTGAAGTCTAATACACCTCAATACAATAACTCCTGCATTAGTCCTACTTTTGTGATTATGTTGATGTTTATTTTGTGTCAGTGGTGCTGATCCAGTGTGTCAGTACATGTTGAGGCTGTAGTGAGTTCTGCTGTTTTATTGTATGATATTAAATCGACAAATATTCATATTTTTGCATCGCTGAGGAAACACCTCTTCTCTGACAATCTTGCAACAAACTGGATAAAGTAAACACGCCCTGAGAATTGTTTTATGTTGTATAACTTATGTCTGAATCCGAACATCTGTCTGTGCGTTGAATGTTCCTGTCCAGGACGGGCGTATTGCCCACACTCCCTATCTCGCTTTGACACATCGGGAGAGGGAGACATTCACCAAACGCCACCAGATTCTGAGCATGATGGGAAATCTGCTGAGAGAGGCCGCTGTCCAGAGGGAGAAGGAGGCTTTAGAGAGAGAGCAGCAGCTCACACTAAATGGTCAGGGTGCTATCATGATGTTTTTGAAGTTCGGCTGTATATAACACTCTGTGTATTACTGTGTTAATGTGAACTGACAGGCAACGGTAACATAGAGAGGTTTGTGTACACAGAGCCTGGGGCCAGTTCCTCCGACAAGCCCCCCCTCAGACGTGAAGGTCGAAGACACAATGCAGAAAAACAGAGGTACACGTCAGAGGCATGTTCATATCGTCCCATTTCTTTTTCTAACAAATTAAATATAACTTTCCTGAGCCTGTTTCCAACTCTCTATGTGTAAATCTCTTTTCCAGGAAACCGTTTTTTAAGTTCTGCTATGACTGCGGTCGCTCTGCGTCCGTGAAGCTGACATCTTGTTTCAGCTGCCACAAGGTTTCCTTCTGCTCGCAGGACTGTAAACTGAAGGCATGGAAGGCAAGACACAGGGACGAGTGTGCCGAGGTGAAAGGTGGGAGTCTTCTTCACTTACAAAATCCTATCACAGGAGATGCTCAGAAATATCACTAAATACGCTTTTGATAAAATAACAATTCCAACCTAGTTTTTTTCATCTGTGATATTTACAGAGAATATGATAAAAGTGTGTAAATACTGTGTCTGTGTCTCTGGTTCCAGCGTCTGGATCCCAGAGGAAGGTTGTGGTCCACAAGCAGCTGACTGTGACACAGAAGGTCCAAGTCAAGATGAAGCACAACTACAGCCACATCTGACTGTATCTAGTTTCACTTTATTGCTGAGGAAGACATTTAGTGCCATGATCATTTCTTATTGACATTGTATTTTATAAACATTTTGTTCTTAGTATCACAGGTACAAGTTCCTTCATCCTCTGTGACTGATATTATACTGATATTTGAATTGTTGTACTTGTTTGCTAATTTCGATAAATGGTTTCTTCTCTAATCTTTGCATTTTGTGAAATTATTTCCCCTCGTTGTCCTGAGAAAGAAAGGTGACTTGTATAAGAAGATGAGTTAGAAAATGTTATTTGTAAAAAAATGGAAAATCACACATTTCCACCAAAAAAATAAAAATTACAGCAAAATCTCAAAAGTATTAAATATAACATAAACAAATATTTAGGCCTTAGGTTAAATATGTAAAGATGAATTGTCTTTCAGGGAAGAGTCAGTAAAAAATGTATGCATTATAAACACAATATTTAAAGTAGGGAAAAAAGATTAAGATTAAGATGCATTTATTCGTCCCAAACACATGCACAGACATGCAAAGGCACACTCATGCAGGTAGGGGAATGTAACCTCTGCTTTTGACCCATCTGGTGCAGGACACACAGAGCGACCATGTACAGCGCTCGGGGAGCAGATGTTGGGGGAGTAAGGTGCCTTGCTCAGGGGCACTAGACAGGGTAGGGAGAATTCTCTTGGATTTTTGGACGGATCAATCCAGGTTCGTCTTTTGTTGTCTCTCCGTGGAGTCGAACCAGAGACCTTCTCTGCTCATAGTCCAAGTTTCTGCCTCTAGACCACCGCCTCTCCCAAAGCGTTAGAGCATCAAACATTAAAAAAATGGGGAAAGCACAATTAATATTAAAATTGTAAACAACTTTAGTAGCATCAAAATATACTTAAAGTTTATACCACAGCATTTCTGTTAATTACCGTGAAATTAAACTACACTTTACTTGTAGAAACTGAATCTGAGCAGGGGACTAAAACCTTCATTTTATTGTCTTTCATCCTCCCTCATAAATACCCTCATAAAGATATTTTCAATGTACGGCTGTGAACATTGTGTGTGTGTGTGTTTCTTTAATGTAATTGCAGCTGCAGCTCATGGCCTTGCATCACACACACATGAGTCAGCGGTGGGATGGGCCTCATTGTTTCCTTATGCTGCAGAACCACTGTCAGAGCTGCCGGTGGTACAGACTCACAGGAATCACAGGATCAGGGCAGTTGGTCTCTGTGTGGGACACAGGAGACATGAACTCTGACCTGGAGGAGCAGGAGGACGAGCTGCTTGCTCTCCTCAGCATCTTCGGGCCGGAGGAGTTTGTTCGGAATGAGTCGAGTCCTGCCGGTGAAATTCGAGTGTCTGTGGAGCTTCCTGCTGACTTCACTGTGGCTCTGACAGAAGGTAAACAAACCAAAGAGGCTGTTTATTCTGTAAAATGATAGTTTATATATCTGCAAACATAAAATACACAAATCCCAAACTCATATCTGCCAATTTGTTAGGTCCAAACTGATAAATGAGAAAGTTCCTCAGGGAAAAAAGTGTTTTCAGTTGTTGATATAAATGACTATTGTTAATGTGTGGGGAAAGTTGTGCTGTGTTCACGTTGTGTTGTTGCTTCTCTACCTGAGCTGGAACCGTGAGACAGTATGAGCTGTCGTTCCTCCCCCCTCTGCTCCTGACCTTTGAACTCCCTGCAGATTACCCATCATCCTCCCCTCCTTCGTTCACCCTCACCTGCAGCTGGATGACACGCTCACAGGTACAGATGTGGCTCAGCTCAAACATCGCTGGTCCCATATCACCCCATAAGACAGATGTTTCTCCACAGTTCTGACTCTCTCTCCCTCCACAGCTCTCTGCACTGTGCTCTCAGCTCACTTACCTCTACCAGGCCACCGGAGGCACTGTGGTGCTCTTCTCCTGGGCCCAGTTTCTCAGAGAGGATGCCCTCAAGTTCCTGGACGTTCATACTCACCTGGAGCTCCCCTCTGACGAACACAGCTCTCAGCACTTTAACGTGAACTCACAGAATCACAACAATGGAGACACGTCGGAATCAGGATCCACAGATGACCTTAAAGACACAGGGGTCTCTGCTGAAGGCCCCAATCCTCCCACCTCAGACTGGAGCAGCACAGACTCTCAGGGAGCTGGAGCATTACAAGAAACTAGCGCACCCTCCCAACATGAATTCATGGAGGATTCAGGGCCTTCGGATGATTCTCAGCAAACTGCACGAGAGTCAGAACCAAGTGATCAGATCCTGAATGATCTGTGGTCAGAGGATAACAAAACCAAACCTCTTCCATTGGCTGACCCTGATCAGAACAGTGAAGGTTTCTCAAATGAAAGGGATTCTTCCTCCTTGCTTCCCTCCGGCCCCTCAGGGGAGATCGATCACATTGAATCAGGAGCTTCTGCTCTGCCGCTGCAGCCGAGAGAATCCCTTCAGAAAACAGAGCCAACCCTCTCCAGTTCCCCCCCAACTCCATCACTAGCTCTCCTGTCGCAGCTCTTGATCCACGACGCTGCCCAGAAGCAGAGACAGTTCTCCGTCACCCTGTTTGACTGTGGCGTGTGTTGTGTGAGCTGGCTGGGGTCGGAGTGTGTGCAGTTGCCAGAGTGTGGTCACGTCTTCTGAAAGGCCTGTCTGTCTGAGTTCTGTAAGATGCAGATAACAGAGGGGAACGTCCGGGGCGTCACCTGTCCTGAGACGTCCTGCAGGGCCAGTCCCACTCCTGCACAGGTACAGCCCTTCGGAATTTTCATTTAAATCCAATCTTAATATTTTGTGAGACAAATTAACATAGCATGGAAATGCACAAGTAAAGTACAAGTACCTCACCATTAGGTTGGTTTCAAGTGGACAAGCTATGCGGGGTGATACTTTTCTCCTGTAGGGACATTTATGATCTGTATTTAACTGTTACCTGATTTTATTAAGTATATATTCATAAGAAAGAAATCAGCTGATAAGAACCGTTCACAGACAAATCGCTGATGATGTTTTTCTGATGCTAAAGTTTTCATGCTCCAGCGTGAAAACTTTAATTTTACAAAAGAACAACGTGGAAATGTGCTTTGCAAATGGTGTCATTGTGTAGTTTGTCCAGCAGAGAGCGATACAACTGCATTATATTTATTTATAATACAGTTTATTGTTTGATAACATCTAAGGGATCATTGCCATTAATATGTATATGTATATATATATATATGTATGGGTGTTTGAGATGGGCTCTAGTTTACACACCATGACGTTCTTCAGCTGGTGCAGCTGGAAGGTCTTCTGGGTTGAACCTGATTTCTCTGACCTCCCTCAGAACGTGTCTCTGTGAACATCTGCTCTCGTCTTGTTTCGAAGGTGAGGAGTCTGGTCGGAGAGGAACTGTTCAGCCGGTACGATCGGCTCCTGCTGCAGTCGACTCTGGACCTCATGTCTGGTGTGTTCATGTGAAACTTGAAGATGCTTTCCAAGCCTTTATACACCAGGGTGACTAGAGACAGGAATATACACAAGTCTTTCCTCCTGAGAAGTTAAAGAACCAGAAAACACATCATCTCTAGCACCTTCTTATGAAAAGAAAGTTGTTTCTCTGTTTTCTATATTGGCTTCATGTCTTTTCTCTTCTCGTCCCACGTGCAGATGTGACCTACTGTCCTCAGCGCTCCTGTGGGTCGCCCGTCATCGTGGAGAAGTCCCACACCGCGGCCCTGTGCTCTGTGTGCCGCTTCCCTTTCTGTGTCCGCTGCAGGAAGACGTACCACGGAGCCCAGGACTGTCAGGAGAACACCACCATGAAGAAACTGATGGAGACAGACCTTCAGGAGGGGAAGGTGGACGTGCCACAGTCACAAGGTGCACGAGGAAAAGAGGTTTTCATATCGGCACATATCGGACAGTATATATCTATACTGATATATCTGTGATAGGTGTGTTTGCAGATAACATCAGCTGATGAGTACATCGGTTGACTCTACAGGTCATTTCTTAACCACGACAAAACACAATGTTATTGCCCATTGCGTTGTTCAGCAACAATCCACAGATCATTAATCTGCAGCTCCTGATAATAGCTTCATGGTTTTTTTGGTGAGTGTGAGTTTCCAGGATGTGAGGATTTGCCTCTTATCAGTGTTTTCTTACTTTAAATATCACTTTGTTGTTGTTTGGGTCATTTTTGATCATTTGATGACAAAGTTTTTTAAATAATAGAAACAATCAGGTGAAAAACTTTATAAATCTGTAGTTACAAGTAAAAGAGCTGAAGATGTTACGTGTGAGTTGTCAGTTTTACCACAAAAAGTAATCAGAATTTAAGTTCAACGACTCTGTTCTTATGAACTGGTCATAAATTAAGAACTAACACAATGTTATAAATTAATTAAAATGTCCTAGAGAAGAACTATTGAAGATAGAAATAACCGATAAAGATTCCTCTTTTTTTGTCGTTTTAATATTTCTTTACGGTCTTTGAATACATTTCTATGCGGCAGAGAGAAACCTGTCTTAGGGGAAGCAGATACAGTTGTTTGACATTTTGAGATGATGGTAGAAAACAGTCTGATAGCAGAAAGCAGATGATCTATAAATACCAGTCCTGGAATAATTGGTTTGCTTGGCTGCAGACATTGATGCAGACGTGTGTCAGTGTGGATCTGACGTGATGCCCATGTGTCCCTGTGTCCCTGTGTCTCTCAGAGGGGATGAGGGCTCTGTCAGACGACTACACCAGCGGCAGCGAGGAGAGACGGCGCCTCCTGCAGAGCCGATACGGCCGCAGGATGCTGCAGGTCGTCCTGCCGGAGTTCCTGAGTGAGGACTGGGTGGTGCTCAACAGCAAGAGCTGCCCTCACTGCTTCTGCAAGATAGAGGTATGTATACCTATCGTCTTATCATGAGCCCAGACAGATCGGGGCCTGTTTCACATTTTAAAAACCATGTTAACTTGGTGGTACATGTGTGTTATGATGTGTTTTTTACTGCAGAAAAGCGGAGGATGCAACATGATGACGTGCTCTCGGTGTAGACAGCTGTTCTGCTGGACCTGCCTCCTCAGACTGCAGAGAGTTAGTTCAGCACACTTTCAGGAGGGCACCTGCTCTCTCTATGGAGGATACCTGCCCTAGTCCTTCAGATCCTGTCCCCTCAGACATGTGGATCATAGACTCTTTCATATTAAATGAAAAATACCAAAGTTTAGAGCATGTTTTAAAACTATGATGATCAAAATACAGTGGAGAATCTATATATTATAAACGTGAGGTGTTTTATGGCTCAGGGATGTTTATTTAAAGAAAACATAGAAAAATACAAATTACTTATTAGTGTTACTGAAAGAAATATACATTTCAAACTCAAACTAACTTATTCGCAAATAACATGTCCAGCATTATGTGATATAGTGTCGTATGGCTGCTAGATGTTGTGGTTGTATCATGAATTATGGTACAACTGATAATGAACTAACAACTGAGAGTTATTTACTTGAAAATCTGATTAGTTGATTGATCGTTAAAATCTGAAAATGGTCACAAATGTCCCTCATGTTGTAAATATGATCAATGACTTAAAAACTGAAGAGTGAAAAGTGGTGTCTTCAAACTGTTTTGCCTTAACAGTTCAAAATCTGAAATTCCGTCATGAAAGACCACGTAAAAAACAAAAACTGACATTTTAGAGGCTAAAACTAGTAAATCAGTTTTACCTGAAAATGACTTGAATGATCATTTGCACTTTACACTCACCACACATTATTTATTTATATAATTGTTCTATTATTGTTGCTGCAAAGCAAAGAAGCCGCCACCCAAGACTCTTACCTATCAAATAATACATGCATGTGATTTAATGTACATAATAATCATACGTGATCTGACTGCTGCTATTCACTTTTCAATAATCAATCAATTAAGTGACCAATCCCTGTAGCTCCCAGTAAACGTGGAGTACCCTATAGCAATGAAAAAATTATTGTACTGGAGATTAAACTGTGAAATAACTGCTTCATATTTTCATAGGTGATTAATCACAGGTTTGAATTCCCTGCTCGATTGATCCTGTGAACTAAACAGGTTCTGGTCAGATCGTTTAATCGCTTCTCTGAATCATCCATCCATCTATTATCTATACTTTTAATTTTGGGCCGGACCAAGCATCTTTTCGCTCCATCCCGTTTTCAGCGTAACAAATTACAATATGGTGTAGTTATCACAAAAGATAATATTTTAAGCCTTCGGAAAAAATGATGATGTGCCTTCTTTTAAGACCCGGCCTCCAGAAGTCTCTCACATGGAGAGGGTCTGATACACTGAGACCTTTCTGTTCTTATCTCTCAAGCAGGGTCCAAAATGTGCATATATGAGAGTATGTGGGTCACTGGTTTTGCAGATTTATCCGTTGGTGCTGATTTGTTTTCCACATGAGCAGATTCTTATTATTTGTATTGTTGTTTTCATTATTTCTTTTTTTTTTTGGTGCACTGCTTCAGTATACAACTGAAGTTTCATAAATAGAATATGGAGAAAAAAAGGGTCAGTATATGGGTCATTTAGCTTCTATCCTCTGCGACTGACTTCCTGTTTTGGAAGCGTCTCCCTCCCTTCCTCCTCTGCTCTGTCACAACAGTGGAACAAAGACCACTGTTACTGCAACATGTCCCCGGGCGGCTGAGACATGATCAGAAATCTACAGCTGTCTTTCATATCGAGCCAAGAAACACTGGCCCCGCTCTCTTGTTGTCTTTCTTTAAGGGTGTGTGTGTGTGTGTGTGTGTGTGTGTGTGCGTGTATGAGTTCAGGAAAGAATCTAGTTTCCTCACAGGGGTCATCATTTTCCCCATAAATGTCTAAACATCTTTTTGCCCTAGTGACCCACAGTCCTCGGTCAGAGCCTGGAGAGCTGGAGCAGGGCCTCCATGTGTTTTTGTGGTTGACGAGGCTTTTAGTGACAACATGTGAGGCATGACGTTGCCTGTAAATAAAAGGTCACACTTCGGATGATGTGAAAAAGAACTGGAATTATAAATAGGTTGAAAATCTAAAAGAAACTAGAGTGGCACTCAGAATGAGTCCTTAACCGCCGCCAAGGCCCAAAGGCCCCCTGGGATTCAATCAAACCACATCAAGTTACACACTCATAGATATCAGTTCCCTGAATGTGCCTCATTCTTTAAATCATGCTTGAGGACCAAATAAATGACGTCCACAGGGCGACTGGACAAGTTGGTGAAAAGGCTCAGGGCTCGAGCAAGAGGACCCTGGTGGTGTGTATGCACAGTGAGAAAGCTGCAGACCATCATGGACAATGTGAACCGTCCCCTGCACAACGTCTTGGACAAAGAAGACACAGAAGAGGACGTCTGATCTCACTTCAGGACGAGTGCTTCTCGATCCTCTGTCCTTCCAGCCATCAGGGTTTTCACTGCCGCGTCCAAAGAATCATGAGCTGGATGAAAAACTCATGCATGCAAGTAAGAAATGTTTTCTATTCTAAACCAGCAGTAAAGCAGCTTTAGAATCAAGGGATGGGAATTTTGAAGAGCAATTATATATATCAAGATACATATGTCCCATTAAATAAAAAAGGAGCAGTAGTATAGGATTATCTTAATATAAAAAGGGTTCTAACTTTTATTTATTGTATTGCTTTTAATCAGAAGTCGGTTTGTCTTATTGCTTTTAACCCATTATCTCTTGCTATGTATATTATATAATATTAAACTCTATTATATTATTATTAATGTTTAAAAGAACATAATTTAAGCAGAAATCTCAGCTTTTACTAATGTCTCCCCTCGTTGCTGGTTTATTTATACCAGCACCTACAGTAAATATAAACCCTTACAACCTGCATTCATTCATGAAAGTGTCAGCAGTAGTGGAAACAGCAGACGGTGGCCCTTTGCAGCATCGTGTCTCTGCTGGACAAAGATCCACCCAGTGGCAGAAATCCAAGTTTCTGAATCATCACAATGATTTAAACCTGAGGCCAGGAAATCACATTTCAAGCATATTCTGCTAACAGGCAAGGGGCAGAGGAACAGTTTCCTGGGCAGGAGTAACACCAGGAGTAATGACTTCATCATGGTTAACAGCACAGAGCTTCTCCGCGTGAGTCAATAACAGCATCAGCCAGCAGAAGCTTTATTTCCCCCGGAGTGGTGCGAGAACAAATGAGACCCGTTCACTGCATCTGCATGTTTATTCATCAGAAAACACAACCGCACACACACACACACACACACACACACATACACAGCTACAGAAATCAGTGTGTCAGTCGTCCAGGTTTCCAATCAGTCAGTGTATTGGCAACTTTGTTCAGAGGCACAGGAAGTGTGCTGAGGTTTTCACAGGGGGTGAACACTGTCCTGCAGGGGGCACTGTGAAGATATCTGGGGCCCCTGACAGTGGTGTGGGGTCCTGAATTCTGACTGTAATTAAAGATGGACAACACAACGGCTCCCCGAAAAGTGAAGCCAGTGCATCTAGATCGCCCCCCGGTGGCTGGCTACGGTATAGGTTATAAATGCTGATTAAACCGTGTCAGTGCATCGGACATGGACCAAACAAATAGTTATGAATTTCGTTTGATCAATGTAGATTTTTCCAGTTGGTTTGGTGTTGATTCGTTGATCGATGCTTCAAAACCCCAGACCAGACATCATGATTGACGTGACTGCAAAATGGCGTCCAAAATCCTGCATCCGGGACATTGTTAGCTACATTTTTATAAAACGGGACACTGTTAGCTACCAAGCGTCGTCCATCTTTATTTACAATCTGTGGCCTGCACACAAGGATAAAAGAGCTTTTCTATGTAAGGCAAGCATTCTCCATTCCATATGTTCTGAAACCAATCCAGCTGCCATGCACATGATGATACATGCAGGCAGGAGGAGATCTTTTCAGGATCAATGTTTGACCCTTTGGGACCAATTCAATGTTTTTTTTTGTCAAACTTTGATCAGTTGTGTCTAATTCCTTGCAGAGTATGTATATTATTATTTTTCATATTGGTTTGTGCTACATCTCACAGGTTACAGTGTCGTTTTCTCCTACTTGGCCTCACAGTGTCACTGTCTGCCCCCCCGGTCTGATCCGATCAGTCCAGCGGTGCAGCACAAGGAGAAACACACATTTACAAATATGATACATGTCCATCAACAGCTCCCTCACCTTGTAAACATTAGGATAAAACTCATCGAAGAGGCAAATGATAACAATGGTAGCAAAGCGTTCACTTGAAATATACAATTATAATCTCTTTATAACAACAGTTTGTTTTTATATTCAGTGCAAACTCGTCTTTTCGGAGCAATGACCAGTTTTGTGGATTCAGCACAGACATTTCCAAGCAGTAGAAACATCGGAATTAAAAGTGAAAATGTGTAATAATAATACATCTTTGTGATTTACAGCAAAGCACAAACTTGGTGACTTGTGGTGCTGAAACACGTTAGTTAAAAAACAGAGAAAATCATTTATTATCTATATGTTCTAGTTACCTATCATCACAGTCTCTAAAGTGGAAAAGACAAAATAATCCGAAGTGGTTTAAAGACGTCACCGGACCAAACAACAGCTGAACACATCGTTTATAAGCGTTAAAGTGATCTTAAGTGTAATTAATAAAAATCCTGATTTAAAATAATACCACCATGAACCTGGTACTGACCTTATCATCGTATTAATACAATTATTCACCATCGTGCTTTTTAGCTCCTTAAAACATTTGTGCGACCAATATTATATATTATTATTATTTATTCTAGACGTTTAAGGTTTAATCACTGTAACAATATTGAAGTAGTTGTGTAGACATTTTATATTTTACCAGAGATCAGATGCGTTTTACTCTATTACTATAAGATGCGTTTACCATTTAATTTCTAACTGTTTCATTTTCTTTCCATTAATACCTGTTGTGTTCAGGATTTTCTTGAGTCGAGTCAATAATCATGTATTGTTTTTTATTATAAATGACATAAGATTGATAGATTTTAATTTGTTCCCCCTTTGAAACTCTCTCAAATGATCCAGGAGGATTCGGGTCAAAGGTTTAAAGTCATAAATACTAAAATAAATGCATGTCTCTACAGTGCTTTGACTGTTTTGACTGTAATGGAGGAGCACAGATACATTTTTTTACGTGTTTCCCAAAATGAAATCTTGTTGTAATAAAAAAAGCTGATGATAATGCCTAATGGTTTGGAGCAGTGGCCTCAAGGTAGAAAAGATAAATCTCAGGAGTCACAAGATGATTCGGAAAGAAATCAATATTCCTGCAACACAAAAAAAAAAATCACATTTATGTTTTATGAATCTTCTCTTCTTTGAAATGAAAAAATTAAGATTCTGGATGAATTCTAATGGTGTCTTGGATCCAGTGGCAGCTGCACAGCGTGTCCAGCCTTGTTAAAATTAATCTGAAAAATCAATCTTTGGTTGAGCTGCTCATAAATCAGGTCCAAACTAATCTGCACCAAGGGGTTTCCAGTTGGTATTTCCACATTTTAATTGGGCAGCAATGGGAGCAGAAGCCAAAATGGTTTCCCGATGCTTTCCCCAGTACCTGAAAGAGTCTTCAAGCAAAGTGTGTAGGAGCCGGTTCATTTCTCCTCCTCTCCTGTGCAGCGTTTATTTCATGCACTAGCTGAAGGTGTCTGCATTAAGAAGCCTGTCAGCACAATGGGGGCTGATGGTACCAGGACTCTCATATGAGACAAAGCATGTTATTTCTCTGAGGAGGAGGAGAGACCGCAGCTCCGTCTAATGGGAAGATCTTGTCGACTGGGCCTCGCCCACAGCTTTGGTTCCAGCTCTGCTTTCTCCAGCTCCTCTTTGTTCTGCTCTGTGTGAACACAGCGGGCTAATGAAGCAGCCAATGGTTTGATTTGCTTTGCTTTGTTTGTCTCTGCCTCTCTGACTCCCCATCCTCTTCTTTTTCTCACATGTTTAAATCCCTGAACGTGGCAGTCCGCTGTCCCCACAGTACAATTCTCCTGAGTGTCCTAATGTGTGTGTGATCAGGTGTGTGTCTGTGCTCTGGAGACACATGTGAGATGTAAACAGCTGCATCTCCCCTCAGTGAACTCAACCAACCGCACACAAACACTAGACGCTACTTGTAACACATCTGGATATGCAACGCTATCAGGCCTGACTGATTGAATTAAGTGGGAGTGTGTTTGTGTGTGTGTGTGTGTGTCTGTGTCTCTGTGTGTGTCTGTGTGGACATGGCACATGTGTGCACGCACTGCTGTCAGTTTTTAAGCAGAAAACTGAATTAACTAACAAAACAAGACAAAACATTGCGCACCAAATCACCGAAGAAGCCTTACGCGGCGCCATCTTAGATCAATCTTAATCTTATTCTTAATCTTAATGCTGGAGAAGTTGGAAAAACAAATTTGGTTTAATTTGTTTTATTTTCAGTCTCATTTCCTAACTCTGAAAAGGGGCTTTGGTTGATAAATCAAGCATTATTATTATTATTATTATTATTATTATTATTTGGTAAATACAGTAGATAATAAATAGATTTAATACACACTAGATCAATTTAGATTTGTTTGACCTTGTCCCTGTTATCTTTGAATGCCGTTGTGTTAAAGGCACTTTTTACTCACGTTTCCTCATTAAATGTTTGACTAAAAATAAGATCTTCTCAGGGTCGGTTAGATGTTGCAGAACAAGCTGAGCAGGTCGTCGAGGGTAAAAGAAAACAAAAGCATTTGTCTGAAGACGCAGACGTGTGTTGCTCCTCTGCAGCCGCTTCACACTTCAGTAGAACCTCAGTTACGTCCCCTCTGGGAGTCGAGATTGATCAGGACCATTAACTTGATATGTCTCACAACCAGAAACACTCAGGAGCTCTCCTCACACAGCACCGTTCATTTGAGTTGCAAACTAATTAGAAAGTTTGGAGTTAAAGAAAACAAAGTGTTTGCAGGTTCATCGCGATGGCAAAGACTCAACTGGAGTTTTTTTAGTGTCAGCTTCAGAAACAACCTGGACTCCAGCAGCTTTTCACTACAGACCAATGGTACCAGAGTTACGTTTTCAACAAAGGCCCCATCCATGTGGTACAGGGGGCCTGCAGTACACACACACACACACACACACTCACACACACACACACACACACACACATAGGGCAGACATTTAGTCAGTGCACACTTTGTACCAGATTCCTGATAATTAATAAATAAATTATTTACAATATACACGAGGCTAACATTAAACAAAGAATCTATTGTACTCACTTATTCTATGTTTCAACTCATTAAATTTGAGGATATTTACATGAGATTTGTGTAACGAGAAGAAAGATGACAGAGAATATAGAAAATCTCAATCAACACTGTGGATTGGCTTCTACTGTGTTTGCTGAATGGCTCGCCAAGGTTGATTCTTTAGCCTTATTCCCACTGAAGGCACATACGAAGCTAAGCAGGGCTCGGCCGTTAGCCTGAAACTCACCAGAGGGCCGGTAGGTACAAGGTTGGCGAAGGCGAACAGATTTGTGTCACACTGTTTCTTCCAGGTGATGTTCATTGTGCTTTTGTTTTAGTTTTTAAATAGTACTTTGGATTTTATTGCCTGCATCAGGTTATAAAATGTTTGATTTTCTCTTTTGTGACCTGCGTGGTCACTGAGTGGTCCCTGCTATAGAAACACCTGCAGGGCTCATTCCTTCCCTTGTTCGCCGCTGCGCTCGTCTTCTTCCTTTTACTTTCATCAACAATTTATCTCGGTTTTCCACAGTTTGCGTTCTCTCTCTCTCTCTCTCTCTCTCTCTCTCTCTCTCTCTCTCTCTCTCTCTCTCTCTCTCTCTCTCTCTCTCTCTCTCTCTCTCTCTCTCTCTCTCTCTCTCTCTCTCGCTCGCTCGCTCGCTCTCTCCCTCTCTCTCTGTCCTTATCCTCTCCTCTTGCATTTCGCCGTATCCTCTCAGAAAGCAACCCACTCAAGACCTTGGATGAAACTTGACCAGAAACAGTCTCACTAAAGCTTGTAGTCAGCGCCTTGCTGTACTTTTCACCATTGTCCTGCAGCCTGGTTTTTTTCTAAAGGCTGATTTTCAAAATGTCCAAAGTCAATTAAAGCTTTGTGTGTTTGAGCATTAGGTCAAGTTTCTGATCCATAAATCAAATGAACTACAACAAGCTCTTGAGGCCATTTGGGCTGGTCCCTTCACTACTGGTCCCTTCACTCAGTATTACCCCTTAAACACAGGTCAGTATTTGCCTCCTGCACCCGTTCTGTCCCTTCTCTCACCCCCCTCTCATCACGTGTCCCTTAGCTGTAGCCGAGGTTCTCCATCTCGTGGCGGTATCTTAACTCTGACACTTTAGCCTTGTGCTGCTTGCTCTCCAGATGCTGCCTGAAGTCCGCCTCCTGCTCGGCACCACAGTTGCACATGGAGCAGTAGAACTGTCCGCTGGGAGTCACACACATGGCCAAGTCCCTGGGGATGCGCTGCCTCGGCCTGGGGTTGTAGTACGGCCCTGCAGGGACAAAGAGAGGAGAGGTTGGCTGAATTCTCTCTCCTGACAGCTGGATGGAAACTTCAAAGTAGGTAAAGAGTATATGAGGTGAAGGGCTACAACGGATAAATGCTTGTTTTGTATGGCCTGTGATCCCAAACCTAAAAATATTAAATTTATAAAAGTAAACAGTAGACAAAAGCTGGAAATCCTTAAATACATGGTCATCAGAGAATAAATCCTACTAACGTTTGCTTGTTTTGTTATTTAGGTCATCTGTGGTTTTGAGTGAATGGTTCAACCATAGACACCAAATCATGATGTTTTATATCGTCGAATAACTAATTACAACAAATCTTTTAAGACACATGACCACAGTGTGATACAAACTCAATATATTGACAGAAAATAATTTGACATGTACTGTGTAGTTTGGTCCATGTCCCATCCACTAACATGGAGGAGGTCAGGTTTTTCTATACAAATTATCACCTAACCTGAATGATCGATATGTATTTTGACATTGGCATGAAGGCTGGAGACACAAAGCTACACTTCACGTCAGATGTTGAAAATAGATCAGTATCAAACAGTGTGTGTGTGTGTGTGTGTGTGTGTGTGTGTGTCTTCACACGGCAGTGAAACTAGAAGGTGATGAGGAGAAAGATAAAAAGACAGTGAAGAGTGAACTGCAGGAGCAAGTGCAACTATTTTGGGGTTTGTCCATCAAGAAAACTGATTAAATCCATTGTGAGGAGAGGTAATAAGAGTGAGGGAGTGAGAGAGGGAACAAGAGAGAGGGAGTGAGAGAGGAAGAGAATTTGCTCTACAGTGTGTTTTATGCTGTTTCATGTTAACATGTGGTGTCTGTGTCTTTGTCTGTAGAAAGAATGAAAGACAACGAAAGAGAGAGGTGGTTGTTTGACGTCAGCGCAGAGTCTGACGTTACCTCGTCTGTATCTGTTTACACACACACACACCCATGCACACAACCACACACACACACACACACACACACACACACACACACACCCTGACACAGACACACGGTCCGGCTAATGGAAGCTTTCAGATAAAAAGGTTGTATTTCCGTCTGTAGGTCAGATGAGACACTGGTAAAATGTTACTGTCAGTGAAGCTATGGTGTGGTTATTATGGAGTATGAAGTTATCATTATTATTATTTATGATAAGTATGGTAGTATTAGTAGTAATAGTAGAACTATTATTGTTAAGTTATGTTTTCACCTCATTCCATTTGTTTGCTGGTTGGTTTGTTGATAACTACTGGATGGATATACATGAAACTTGCAGGAAGGATGTGGAATATTCCAGTGAAGAATTCTTGATGAAAAAATCCGGCATGTTTAGGGGATTGATAACTTTAAGTGTGTGAAGTTAGTGCAGCTTCATTGAACACCCTGAGTGGACTGTTGGGCCTTAGTGGAACCTTTACTATTTTACAATTGTGCAATTACTTGGAGAGAGAGAGAGAGCGCTGGAACAAGCCAATAAAAAGTGATGCTGACTTTTCATTATACCCCTTAATATGTTTATTTTCAGCGCAGAGGTTCCTAATGTTATCGTCATGTCCTCAAAATAACACAAATTATTTTCGGTGTCCTTCTAACTAAGCTGAAGCAGCTTATTTCACTGACGTCTCCTGTCATCAGTCTATGGGAGAAGATTTGCTTCTGGTTTTCTTCCCTCTCTCTCTCTCTGCCCCAGGGGCGTTCATTACAGCTCGGCTTCTGGAGTCGAGGATGAGACGCCGGACAGCCAAACGCCCTGGACAGAATATATAGTGCATATGTGCAGATTTTATGGTTTATATCACATTTTATGCCGGGGGAAGATCCAGTGTGAAGAACTAGAGGCCAAATGGTTGTGCAGTTGCTCACCATGCTGTACAGAGTTAGTGCCGACTGGTGGATTCATGTAGAAGCCAGTGAGGCGTGATGTGCACCCTGCAGACATGGTGCATGTACACCACACACCAATCAAGCAATGCTAACGTTCTTCATATCATATAATAGATTCTATGACATAATTCAATCCATATGATGTATATGATGAATTTTCTTGGTTGCAAAAGTGACTCAACTGTATGACGTCATCTTCTGACTTCACGGTGATGCCATGATGATGTTAATCCCACAATATGTTTTGAATGAATTTATTTTCATTGCCCTATATTATTATATAATACACAGTATATACCTAAATTATTTTTCATGTTCTTGACATGTTACCTGGCATGGTGGCCGGTAGCTGTGGGCTGCGGCGGTTTTTCACCAGTTTGTAATCGCTGCCATCTTTCCTGTTTCTTCTTGCGGCCGCCTCATTGCTGACTTCCCTGTAACAGAGTGAAAATCACTGATTCAGTTTCCTGAGTAACATACAGTATATCTGCACCAGGTAGAATGGGGATGGGCGTATATATCTCTGCCCAAACCTACATGTTAGTGGAATTTTGCTGGGCCTCAGCGAGCCTTAGCTTCTTGGCGTGGTTCTTGCCCTGGTAGTGAGCCTGTGCAACCGCCGGTGAGCTGAAGGAGGCATCGCACAGCTTACAGTAGTCGTTCTCTGTGGCCAAGATGACCCGAGTCGCCCCCTTGTACAAGGCCTGAGGACATGGGAGAAAGCAATGCATACTGAGAGGAGGGAAGGGAGGTGGGGGGACTGCAAGGAATTCCTTCGAAATGCATCTAGTACAAATGAATGCATTAAATTCCAAAGACATATTCAATTTCAGTCACAGGCCTAGAATAAAATTCCATTTTTGTATTTTCTATGTTTGTTTTCTTTATTCAAAGTCAACACCAGGGATAGAAAGCCAAGCACAGTAATCGTACTTCAAAACATGACGAAAGTCTAAGAATTTATACCCTTACTGGAAAAATGCATAATATACAATAGTTTAATTTAAGTATATCTCTTAATGCCAATTACAATAGCTCTTGCCTTTAAAGATTTAACTTCTGGTTGCACCAACCAGACAAAACGAGTCAGAGAAAGTTTGTATTTTCTTTTCAAAGTGCATTTGCACTGAGAACAGAGAACAGAGTAAATTCTTCAGTGGTTAGAAGATAAGGAAATGAAGCAGAGTGACTCAGCAGTTCCTGACCAACTCCTCAGAGAGAAACGACCTCCATCAGCACATCCGTCACTTCGGCAGCAGCTCGCCCACCTACCAAACTAAAAGAGTTTGTGTTGCTGAGTCTGACCTGTCGGCCTGTGTCACTGTCTGTGGATCCTGAGTTGAGGGCTGGTTGACCCGCTGCATCAAGGACTTCTGGGATCCTGATGGCTGGTGGCTGTTGACTGCCAGCGTAGAAATTCCTCAACTTTTTACTGTGGTTCTTCCCCTGGACAGACAGATAAAGAGATATCACTATCTGGGTATGAAGGTTCTACATCTGCTGCATGAGTAACTGTGTATTCCCACTGACCTGGTAGTGAGCCTGCGCCTGCTGAGCGGAGTTCAGTGTAACATTGCAGAGTTTACAGTACAGCGGTTTGCACAGTTCCTCCAGCCCCATGTCCTCCTGCTCCTCCATCCCCAGCGGAGAGCCCTGGTCCTGCAGCTGCTCGCTGGCTGGGGCTGCCTGACCAGGGAGATGACAGGGGATGAGGCCGGATGGGATGAGGGCTGGACCTGGGGGCCGGGGGGGCAGCTGTGAGGGATCAGGGCCTGGAGCAGGAGGGGACAACAGAGGGCTGGGAGGGAGGGGGAATCTGCCAGCTCCGGGTACCACTACAGGTGGTGGCACCAGCGCTTGTGCATGGTTCATAGGGGGAGGCCCTAATGGCTGCGTGAGGTCCATGGTTAGAGGCACTATCGCTTGTGGGTGATCTAGATGTGGGGGCCCCATGGTGTGTGGCAAGGGTGGAGGTCCCAAAGGCTGAGCTGGCACCATTGGAGGGGGGCCTAAGTTGTGTGGTGGGGTAATATGGGGAGGCCTTAATGGGTGAGTAGCACTTATGGGAGGGGGCCCTAGATTCTGGGAGGGGACCATAGTTGGGAGTCCAATTGCCTGAGCCGGGGCCATGGGTGGTGGGCCGAGTGGCTGCGTAGGTGCCATAGGTGGAGGCCCCAGCTGGTGCAGGCAGTCCATGTGGTGGAAAGGATGCTGGGGGTGGCTGAAGAGACTCAGGGGCGGCTTCAACATGTTCTCAGGCCCTGTGGACGAAGCAAAAAACACACAAGTTCGGCCTAATCTGTTGGAGTCGTCACTAAGCAAAGCAAGATATAAATTTAAGACAATTTAATTGAGAACTGTAAATATGTTTTCTACTAATCAGAAGTAGGATGTATCCTCAAGCTCTTCATTTACAAAGGAAAGTGTTGCAACACTATTGTATGCACTGGGTTAGACTGTTGATTATTCTTCAGCTACTGCAGATTGACGTGAATACTGCACTCATGTACAGTGACACTAAGGGACACTTGGAGCCTCGAGGCCGGGCAAACACAAAGAGATGGGCGAATGGAAACACATTCTCGGACAGAGGAGCTTCAGTGGGCATCAGAAAGATTAGGCTGATCCTGCAGCGCCAGCAGGCATGAACGCGGGACGTTACGTCCACTTGCATGTGCACACACACACACACACACACACACACACACACACCCCACACACACACACACAACCAGAGCGTTAGAATAAAATCCTCGAGCCTCTGTCATCATAAGAGATCAGATGGAGATGAAGAGATGAAGTGTGACGCTCGAATAGGTTTATAAAGTGTGTGTTTGTGTTTGTGCATGCGTATACACAAATGGCTGTGTTCCTTTGTACCACTCCGATGCTCCCCTTTATGTATGTGCGTGTGTACGTGTGCGAGTAATGGGCCAACAGCTGTGTCAAACCTCACTGTGCTGCAAGCTTTCATCTGGAATCCAATCGGACGCCCAACGGTAGTGATTCACAGACCCAAAATAACACCCGGGGGTGTTTGTGTTGCCGACTGCTGCTAGTTGTCCGTGTGTCTTTCGAGTGGCTGCCTGTCCGTCACCTGGCCTGACTGACCTCAGTGTAAAGGTATGCTGGACAAGCCTCTGACCTTATAGTGATGTCAGCAGCAAAATTAGACTGTCAGCAGAGCGGGATGTGTTGTTTATATAGTAGTTAAGGAATAAAGTCACTGTTTTCATTAAGAATCACTGCTTAAGGACATTCTCTGCTGTTTTAACATAATGGAAGCTTTTTACATTTCCTCTGAGAGGAGCAACACTTGCTTACTTGTGATAAACAGAGGGGCTGAGTGAGCATTAAGGGGACAAAGAGAAGCAGCTCTGACAGAGACTCAAGCTTCATCTAAAAGAAAATCCACAAAAGGACAGCACACCTCTCATGTGGAAGGTTATCTGTGCAGAAACACAACAACAACGACGGCTTCAGCACCGAAGCAAGGAACGGACTATAATTAAAATAAAGGGGTCAAAAGGTTCTCACTAAAATATAGTGAAATTTCAGCATCTCTCTGCTCTTTTTGCTGTCGGTGTTGTATGAGACCAATAAGCAGCTCAGCATTAGTGTCATAAAGAAGCAGATCCACCAATCCAGCTCCACCCGCTGCACATCGGTGGCAGCATCCTCATGAGGAACCTTTGACCTCAATAGAAACGGCCTGCGCAGCATTTCACTGCAGCAGAGCTGAGCCTGTTTGATTGATATGATTCATTAAGTCATTCCGGGAACATGCTGTTCATGGTGGCTGTAGATAAAGATGGATGACATGTGTCCACTTCCTCCCACTATCCAGAAACCAAGCCTCTACCATCTCGATGAACACATTTGGAACCAGAGTCAGCGCAGCGGTGATCGAGGATGGAGCTGTTGACCATTCGCTGTCAAATCCTGAAGTTTCTCTCCATTTTTACAACAATTAAATCTTTAAAACCAAACCTACCAGAAAAATGGGCACTACAGAAACCATGTGTGATAAATATGTATTTGACGTTCAATCTGGCTTTCTTTTAAGGGAGCTGTCATGTCTTCAGTCTATTGTTTGTGTATCACACATTATTTATACGACTGTATTATTACATACTGCACATATCCTGCCTCATGTATTTACTTGATAACAATACCTTATGTGCCTATTGTTAGGTTTTAATTTGTTTCCATTTGGGTGGATATTTTCATCCACAATGTGAACCTGAACTGAATGTACAGAACAGCCTCTCCTCAGAGACCCTGATCAAAAGGGACCAGTCGACAGAGATGCATCACACATGTCTGTTCACAGCCGTGGACCTTGCTGCAAAGTCAAAAAAGAAAAAGGACGCTACTGTTCTGCACTTGAGGTTCTGGAGCTGACAGTCAACTTTGCAAGTGAAAATCAGGCTTGTGTCATGTCGCCCTGAGGCACAGGGCGGAGAGTTATCCCGACACAGTAGTGTTGTTCTCAAAGTCTTGCATGAATCCGGCAGAGTTGGGAAAATAACTTTAAAGCAGGAGATTCATAAAGTCATCAGATTTACTTTCCCTTTTCTGCTTGGCTCAAACAATCTCGGTTTGCTGTATTAAGGCTGAGCCACAAAACAGCTTCTGTCCCGGGGCCTGATAATCTCATGGCCTCCATCAAGAATCTCTAAATAGGCCAAGTGTTCATTTTCTCTAGAGTTCCTCTCGCCGTACTCTGTTGTGTCCCATCAATTATAGAGCAATGAGAAGCACATGCCTCCTATTCCATCTTCTTCACTGGACAGTGGATGAGCGCAGGAAGCAGCAGAGGAACAAATATATCTGTCTTGTACTTAGCAATTGACGTATCTGGACCATTAGAGTGGAGCCTATAGCTTCTACTTCAATATCCCAGCAGCTCAAATCTCTCCTCGTATGGAGCAGTGGGATCAACTTTAATAATTAAAATAAAGTGAGTGGTGTCTTCCTTCAAACACATGTGGGCTCTGCATTAGGCTGCTATTAGTATTATTGATTAGTAATCAACTCACTAGACATCTCACTTTGGAAAAGCTATGTCCTGGTTGGATATAAACATGTGTATAATAAGAGCTGCAGTTGTTGGTATGTCTATCTATAATTTATTTACTTTAATAACGGATAAGGTCCTAAAAAACACTGACAAAAGCCAATAGTGACTTCGAAAGAGTTAAAGATATTGTGTTGAGATTATTTATGTTGCATGCAGAGGTATTTAATCACATTTGAGAAGTTTAATTCAATAAATACTTTGTGTTTTAGGAATGCTTTGAATGATTTATCAATAATGAACGTGGCTAAAGACATTTTCTGTATATTTTCAGCATCATATTCCACTTACATAAATAAAGTTATTATTATTAATCTGATGGATCTGATTCGAGGCCAATGACACTTACTATGCAGAGTTTGCTTATTTTTTTTGATAATGGAATAACATTTTCTCGAAGATTGGAATGTGTTTCTTGTTTTCGTTTTTTGGTCGGGACCCTTTCCTCAGGTTCGTTTTGCCTGGGGGCCCCAAAGTTCCTTGATATGTTCCCATGTTAATACATCATTTGGTCCTGTCTAGGATGTACCCACCTCTTGCTACCTTATAGAAATGACTGCATTCATCGAACACTGATAAATGTGAATCAAAATAGAACATGTGCATTGTATTTCCAAGTACTTCACAACGATAGAAGCTGGAATATGATGATGAAGATTAACCAGCAGGATTATGTCCAGGTGCACTGATCAACCTCATACTACTAATTTGAATGCTGTGGCTTCATATCTATGGCACGTCTGGACCTGAGATCTCTAATAAACCACCAGGAAATCCAGTTTTATCATCTGTGCATTGTAGACAACGCTCTTTGTGTAATTCCCACATGTCACCATCAGCTGTGCGGTGCACGGGGTGGATGGAAGGGAGCAGCAATGACTCAGTTTCTATTTCTTCACCTGTTATGACCGGAGGAACGCAGCTTGACAGATGAGAGAGTGAACACTGAGGCTGCTTCGTGGTACAAGTCCAGACTCGGACCCGAGCTGCAATTCTCCATGCACCGTGAAAGACACCATGCAAGTATCTCGGCCCCCCCTGATTTTTCTTTTTTTGTGCACGGCAGCATCCATGCACCACAGAGCTGCGCAGGATGGAAGCTGGTGCAACCCCCCCCACCCCCCCAACACACACACACTTCAATGTAGATGCCAGCAAACATCCACAGCTTCCACATCCACGTTGATCTCTGATTCCCCCTGGTGTGGGGGGGTTTCTGCATCCCTGCCCACTAGAAGCCCCAAACCCCGCTGATGGTGGAGACCCCTCTCCTCTTCTTACCTGGTAGCCGGGGCAGGTAATGGCTGCAGTGACCGTAGCTGATGGTGGGCGGTGAGGTGTAATTCCTGCAGTATTCTGCGCTGTGATAGTACGCCGCATCCCCGCTCTTCAGCTGCATCATCGCACTCACATCCCTCCGACAACTTCTGCTCCTCCAGAGCAGGAGGATGACAGCGGCTCGGACACTGCGCCTCTCACCGGAGGGGTGTTCCCCGCAGGCAGGAGGAACACAGACTCGTCGAATCACCGTCAAATAAAGACATTGACTCATTAAACAAGATGCATTAGTGGTTTATTCTCTACATATTGCCACATGGTAACTTTTCCTCCTCCGGGTTGAAGCGCCTGCAGTGGCTCCCTGCTCCAGTGCGCCCCTGCTTCTTGGTACAGTCCACTTCCGATGCCACCGCTGCTGATTTGCACGGGTGGTAAATCATGACACATTGAATAAATATGTTGCAGCTCAGTGTTGCACTCCCATCATTACTACTGCCTGTTTACGAGCCTCACAGCTGCAGGGTGAACCACCGGTGAGGCTTTGTACTGGAAGAGTTCATGTGATCTGAGCCAGTAACACCAGTAGGCTGCAAGACAGGATTAAAGACGGGCAATCAAACAACCTGAGACAGAAAGTATGTAAGTGCAAGAAAGGTTACGATAAGGTTTTGGGAGTATAGGCTACTACAGGGGCGTTGCAACAGGGTGGGGCAACAGGGTGAGAACAGGATGCAATGGCAGGGGGTCCCAAGCTGGTGGGCCCCCCTAAGAATTGCTGATTGCCCAGTTCATGCTTCTGTGTCAAAGCTATGCCTCAGGTTCGCACGTATCTGACGCACAGGGCCGAGCATTCGTATTTGTGAACAGGTGTGCGTAAGTCATACTGCAATCACATCGCCGAAATGCAAGTGGCGATGGAAGGTCCATCCCGGTGTTGAGTGTCTTCCAGATTCTCTTCCACTTATTAACTTCACTTCACTATCCCTAACTCTATTTCACTTCACTGACTCTATTCAGACACAAATTCACCCTCCCCACTTTGCCGATGGGGGGATCTCGTAAAGTGTGCACAGGAACACTTTTGGAGTCTCACAGGTAAACAGCACTGGAGCCAAATCCAATACAACTGAAGTAACTGGTGACCACCTCTTCAAACATGAGCATGGAGGCGTGAGCTTGTGAGTGTCCGTGTGGCTGAACGCCGCTCTAGGCAGGAAGCTATCAGACGACATTTAGATTCTAGGTATTGTTGTGTTTTTGTTTTTTACATTTGAAGAATCAAACCCCAGTAATTTAAATTTCACTGGATTCTTCTGCACCACTGTTTACCCCTGAGACTCCAAAAGTGTTGTGTGGACTCAAACATTTCATCCTTCCCTCCATCAGCATAGTGGGGAGTAGATATTGAGTGAATTATTATTTTTCGGTGAACTATCCCTTTAAGTTTAGGTAAGGGACCAGGAAATGAATTATGCCAATGAGTGTCCTCACAACTATGGAGAGACAAGTGTGTGTTAATGTTTGTCACCTCTGTGGGGACCTCAGGGCTTTATAAACACTGATGGGATCATTGGGACAGAAGTTAATATCTCAGGTCCTGGTTGAGGTTAGGGCTCAGATGTGGTTAGGTTAGATTAAGGTCAGGGTTAGTTATGGATTGGTTATGGTTAAAGTTAGTGGTTAGGTTTTGGTTACTGTTCACAATGAATGGAAGTCAGTCAATGCAAAATCCTAGGCTTAGTATGTGTGTTTGTGTTTGTCTATCTACAGTTGTGAGGGCCAATTTTGGTTCAATACCAAGAACATGTTGGCCTCACAAATCCAAAGGGCTGTTTGAAAGTCGGAATCAGGTTTAGGTGAAGGTGAAGGTTAGAGGTAATGTGTATATGTGTATGTGTGTGTGTATGTGTATACGTGTAAGTGTGTGGGTGTGTCGGTGTTAATGTGCGTGTGTATATGTCTATGTGTGTGTGGGTGTGTGTGCATCGGTGTGTAAGTGTCATGGGTGTGTGTGTGTGTGTGAGTGTGTAAGTGTTAATGTTTATGTGTGTGTGTGCGTGTAAGTGTGTAAGTGTGTGTCAGAGGAAGGTGAGGGGGGGTGGCTCAGACAGCAGCACTGTGGCCGCTTTGTCGCATCACTTGTCGGCGGCTCCTCATCGGATCCTAAGCGGTTCGTCTTTGGATCCCCGGCGGCTCCTCAGCGGCTCCTCATCGGCTCCTCGGCCCCTCAGCAGCCGCCCAAAACATCCTCAGGTCGGAGCTCTTCTCACCGGACCGCGCCTCCGTTTCTTTCCCTGTCCGCGTACAAACCCCCCCACACAGGAGGGGATCTGTCGTCGTGGTGGAACAGCGGCTGCACTCACGGACACCACGGCCCCACCGAGGCTGACAGGGGGCGGATAACCAGCCTGCTCTGCCCGGCGCCGGGAGCCACCGACCGGCCGCTGGGAGCCCGGACACCGGAGGGGGCTGGAGACGCTACAGCTAACTGGGAGACGCCGGGAGAAGGGGGAGGATCCTCACACCCTCCGCCGCTCTGAAGGGCAGGTTACCCGGGTAAATAAGGAATATTCGCGGCTTTCAGAAGACACGAGTGTTGTGATGAATGTTGTTTATTATTATTTATTCTTCCGAGAAGCGGATGACAGGCTCGGCATTAGCTCGGTGTTAGCTAGCTCCCTTGTTCACCAGCTAACATCAACCATCACCAAACCGGGGGGCAACAAGTCCAAATAGATGTTTGTGGTCATAATAATATTTGACTTGTTAAGGTGTTGTCCTGTTTGTGTCATTATAACATGATTATGTGTATTTATTATGACAGGGCAGGGTGGGTGGTGGGGGGGCTCACAGTGTTTTGTCGCTGTCATCCCCCCTAAAAAAACACCCACTGTAAGCTAACCTGCTGCTAGCCAACCTGAGTCTGACACTGTGTGTTTGTGTGTTTGTGTGTGTTGTTTGTGTTTTAATTTCCTCTCCTCCTTGCTCATGTTTCCAGCGTGAAGATGGATTGAAAGATGAAGAGTGGAAGGTTCCCATCATCCGAATAAGAGGACTCCTCTGTGAGGTACGATCCAATAACCCCCCCTCTCCCAGCCCGAACGAGCCCTGCACAAACACATTTCATATCACACATAGTTTTTGTCTGTGTACCTGACGGAGAATCTACTCTAAAATTACAAATATATATGCCACTGGCTGTAATGTACTTGGTCGAGCTGGTGAACCTGCAGTTGCAGCACAGCCCTGCACAGCCATTGAGTTTCAGTATTCAAAGCAAGCTGGTATCCAGGCCAGTGTTTTCCCACTCCCCACATCCTGTGTTGTGAGGAAGCTTCCTCCTTTGTCCTAAAGTGCTTCGCTGCATCCTGATCAGGGTCACAGATCACACAACAGCTCAATGGGTGGTTTGTTCTGACTGTTTTTTTGATTGTTTTTCTAAATAATATTCAATACTTCCCTTCCTCCGTGACATAAGTTTGCTGTTTTTCCATCGCACTTTTTAGTTCTCGGTTATAACACAATTTCCCCCTAAGTTGGAGGATTGGTGTGAGTTTTTCAGCAGGTATTTTCTATATCCTCACTTGCACTTCATAGACTTGTCCTCAATCCAATCAGCCACAGGATGCTCAAACTGTTTTGGATTGTTTTGGCAGCAGGGGAAGCTGAGTTCTCTGGCCAGTCATTGTCCGTTTCCTCTGCAGCTTCCTGCAGCTCGTGAGGGCTCCCTCTGGGGGATACCCTCCAAGTTAACTCATCCAACTGCCATTTCATATTGTTTGTTTCCATTGTTAACCACAGACGTAGGTAGGGAGATTTAACAGCTGTCAAATCTACAAGTTGAATTTCAACAATCTGTAACAGCCGTGTCTGGAAATCAAAAAAGTCAGAGGTTTGGAAGCTGGAAAGAAAGCACACCAAAGTTAGTTAGGAGATATACATCTACCAGCAGCATGTCAGATATATGCCCCAGGGTCCTGCACCAGCCCTGTCAGGTGCTTAGACTCCTGGTCTGGAGGATCAAATTGTTTTTTGTTGAATGAGGTGAAAATGTTTTGTGGGATTGTTTTGTCCTAGTTGGAAAATCAGCTTGATAGTAATACAATGACCTAAACATATTTGAGTGTTCTTAATAGATTGATATGAGCAGTATATTCTCTTACTAAGTGCTAATGATTAAGCACAGCTGTGGACAGAAGCATTATGTCTGTCCATCCAGCCTCAGGATACCTCAGGAACACTTTGGAGGTATTTCTTGAAAGTTGAAAACGTGCTCAAGGATGAACTGAGTAGATCATGGTAGTCAAAGGTTAAGCTCACAAAACAAGTTTTTTTGGGGGGGCCAAAACTCGAAGATTCTCTATGAAAAAACGTCACACAAATGTCAAATTGTAAAAAAGTATGACAACATGATATTTTGTATCCAAAATGTCAAAGTTGAACTTTTACTTTGTCTTCATAAACACGTTTCTGGCCACAATTCAAAGCAGTGACTCAGGAACAGAAGATTGTGTCCATATCTCATATAAGGTCAGATACTGAGATAGTCACACTAATCTTGCTGTCCACCTTCAAACTGTCATAACTGTATAGATATTGTATTCCTGCAAGGTTGAAGATATGTGTGTGTCTGTGAAGCATCAGCCCTCTTTAGATCATCAGCTTAACACCACTACTGCAACTTTAATCAGAATCAGTTGTTGGTAAACTTTCTGAGTAATGTAGAAGTCACACTGCAGAACAAGAAGGACAAAGCTCAACAAAGTCAGGTCAAAATCCATTCTATTTTTATATCATTATCTCTGAAATCAAATATTTGCCTCTAGGGAGTGTCACAATGTGTGCAGCAAACACAATTCTCAGGCTTTGATGACATTCAACTCCCATTAATGGTGAGAATAGAATAAAACTGGTAAATAACTCATCTGATCTTTGTATTTTGTTTATTAAGTATCATTTATATGTATTTTACATTTACTGTGTTTTTTGTTTGTGTGCAACAAGCTGCACCAAACTTATTGCCCCTAGTGGGATTAATACAGTTGTCTACATACTGTTTAATATTGTATGAGCCTGGCAGATGTAGATGTAAACTCCAACTTCACTGGTCAATAGGGACATACTAACTGTAAGGCAGTAAATCTAGTTAAAGCTGTGTTATGTCAGTGTAATGTGACTGACTGGGACCCTAACACAGCATCAGGTCGATAAGAAGGTTCTTATCATCCTGATGTATATATTATCCATTTAGTCTATACAGTCAAACCTGGTAATAATGAAAGATGAATGTGAGGAAGCGATACTCCTCTGTCTTCTCTTCTCATTTTGACGGTTTTTCTGCAGAATTGTGTGCAACGGTAAAGCTTTCTAAAGCATAAGTCTAGGCGTACTGTTGTTATTTCCTGAAAGCCAACACAGACTCATATTTTCCCATCATTATGTTACAATCTGCTGTTGCCTCACTGTGTTGTTTTGGTGTTTGTGAGTCAGCATTGAACCTGTGCAGTCGGGCCAAAATCACTCTGTCATCGAGGTCCCTGATGTCCTTTAATTCCCCAGCACTTCATGACAGAGAGTTGAACGAGCTACTGCAGCTTGGTTAAATTAACGTGAGACACAGTGTTGTACAGAGATGGTCTGATACTATTTTTATATTTTTTGATATTGGATTCAACACCTGGACTTTGCGTCCATTGTTATTTAAAGGATTAAATAAAAAAGAAATACAACTAACCCTGTATGGAAGTGATGGTTCTTCAAATGCTCTATGAGATTGCATGTGTTTTAATTAGCAACACTGATGTCATCGCTTTAAAATGCTTCAACGCTACACTACCGGAAAACACCGCTCTAAAAACAGTACTTGCCAAAGATAGCACAGCACAACTGTGAAAAGATTGTGGTTTTATGTGTGTGACATGAATATATTTTACAGACGTGGCTTCCAATCTACACATAGCTTTGTGTATGGCCGACCTGATGCCAGAATCGGAGGCATTTCGATCGGAGGAACATCTCTATTGTTGTTGTCTGACATCAGCTTTAGAAAGCCATATTGGTCTACTACTGACAATAATTAGGTGATTCTATCTTTGTTTCTAAATATTTGATTTATTTTGGTCCGCTTGGTGTGCCTCACTTAACATAAACATCAGAATAACCTCAGATTGAATTTTTTTATGTTTCAAAAAACACGGTTGTCATAAGATAGGTATCACAATCAACCTGTTTTGGTTTTATATTTGTGTTAAAAAACTTCACAAAATGAAACATTTGTTGTCAATAACCATCTTTTACTATTAGTGTTAAAACACATTGATAGTATAATCGTCTTCTAAAAAGAGCAAATCTTTAGTGAGACTTTTATTCATCTCCACATCAATGTCTGTCCTCCATTGATACAACTTTGTTATAACCTGCTTTTAATACCCTAAAAATCGATGGCTCCTCCAGTTGAGCTCCCTTTTTTCTAGGCATGTGTTACACAGAATACCGATGAGAGCATTCCTGCGCTTTGCCAATAGAAATCATATTACTCTTTACGTGCTTAGCAGCTGCGCAGACACAATATCAGTTTGCAAAGTGACATCCAACTTCTCCACAAAGGTCAGCAGGCACCTTTCAAACCCTCTTGCTTTGCATCTGAATGGGCTGCTGTGTGATCTCTAACCTTCCTTTTCTTTGCCAAAAAGCTGCACCGAGTTCCCATTTGATTCCACTTTTATTAATTTTGCATCAGTGACAAATGTCTGTCGTGATTCAGAGAAATGGAAAATCTCCCTCGAGGCCTCTTAACCTCATCAGGGCTGAGCTCAGGTCTGACTGGCTTATTGTGGAGGTGTCACAGTGAACCATACAAAATAATGGTCAAGTAAAGGTATAGGATTGTGAGAGGATGAGCTAAATGACCTGTGATGAAGCACCTCTGTTGGAATTGATCTCTGTGTGATTATCAGTTAAGCACTTGAACTGGCTGAATTCCCACAGTGACAGTTCTTTTCTCCTGGTGTTTAGTGTCAAGTGTCAAGCCAAGTAGCATTCAGAAAAGAAACCCAACTGAGCACGAGACTGACTTCCTCAGATTGGGTATAAAGATCTAAACACAAGGATTAGTCAGCATCAGAGGGATACATGGCTCATTTACATCTCTCATTGAAAGCATTTATCTTTGTGTTTGTGATCTGGTGCCACAGAAGTAGGGTTCCTCACATCTTGGTATTTTCACACAAAAAACAATTTAACTATTTACCATGAGATATGCCAATGTTTGGTCCAAAGAAGAACCCTTTTAATTTTGGTGCGGATCCAAGACTTTTCTTTCACATTATTAAACAAGATTCTTCTACATTTTCATAGATTTTTCAGAGATTCATTCGTGGATCTTAATGAAAACATTTACTGGACTGTGAGTGTGTAGAATTTGCTGCAGCCTTATTGTTTTTAATGGGACTTTGAGGTTCAAGGCATTCCTTACACGTCTGTGTGATTACCCCCACTGAGTCAGTGTTCCACTTCATCCGTTTTTTAGTAATTTGTGTGTCAGTTGGTTAATCCTGATTTTGATTTACGTTACTAGCAACATTCTTACTCTGAGCATCATGCAATTTCTATTTCATGAATACACTAATTGGAGGTTTGAAGATTTACGTTGTGAGGGACAGAACTTACTTTATTTTGTTTTTTTATCTTTTAGGGTTTGCTCTGCAGTTTGACTGTGTGACTGAGCTTGGAGTGAGAAGAAGATGCCTCCCAGGCCGTCCTCAGGGGAGCTATGGGGCATCCACTTGATGCCTCCAAGGTGTGTTACACTGTTCACTGTGTTATTGTGTACAAATACACACAATTCTTACAGTTTTAATTTCGTGCTATTGCCAATATATTAAAATAACAGTGATACTCTATTAAGAAATTACTACTGATGTTTATCATTAAACTTGAATAATGGTGGGCATGTCTGCAGGATCTTGGTGGACTGTCTGCTGCCCAACGGGATGATCCTGACTCTGGAGTGTCTCCGAGAGGCCACACTCATCACCATCAAACATGAGCTGTTCAAGGAAGCCAGGAAATATCCCCTCCACCAACTCCTACAGGAAGAGACATCCTACATATTTGTCAGTGTTACACAGGTATGAAGTTTTCAAGTTTAAATATTTGGTGGGAATAGCTTTGCATCTATAAGTAATGAAAATGTATAAAAAGTCTGATGACACATCCTAGAAAAGATACTGAACTTAGAATACAGCCAACATGTTCCTCTGTGGTGAAAATCACAGAGAAACTCTGTCTGTTCTTTGTTCTGATTGAAAAGCTTTAAGAATTACTTATCTGTGCTGGGAAAACACACAATTCCCACTTCTCTAAATCACCTATTCTGCAGCTGCAGGCAGACTCTCAGCTCTTCATGTCCGTTCACCATTTCATGAGAAACAGAAAGTGGAATATTAAACACAGCTTCTGCTTATTCTTTTCCCCTGCCTGCAGGAAGCGGAGCGGGAGGAGTTCTATGATGAGACTCGGAGGTTGTGCGATCTGCGACTCTTCCAGCCCTTCCTCAAGGTCATTGAACCAGTAGGCAACAGAGAGGAAAAGATTCTCAACAGAGAAATCGGTGAGATGTTCTTCTCCTCCCATCACACTGTTTGTGTTGTAGCCATGGTTTCCCTTTGTTTTATTATCAAAACACATCTAGCTGCCTTTAGACTTGCACACCCGTATAACACAAGCTACAATTCTCATGAAGAACCAAAAGCCCCACTAACCGCCTTCTCCTCTGTCAGGCTTTGCCATCGGTATGCCTGTGTGCGAGTTCGACCTTGTGAAAGACCCTGAGGTTCAGGACTTCAGGAGAAACATCCTGAATGTTTGTAAAGACTCGGTGGAGCTCAGAGACGCCAGTGGGCCTCACAGCAGAGCTCTGTACGTTTACCCACCCAACATAGAATCCACACAGGAACTTCCCAAGCACATCTATAGCAAACTGGACAAAGGTAGGTGACAGCGTGTTTTTCAATGGGGAGACAAATATCATAGAAAGATATAAGAATATTTTGAAATAGAATGTCTTTGCATTTTTGGTCGTCAGTTAAAACCTAGAAAGGAGGAAAACACAGAGCAACAATGAACATTTCAGCTTTCCATGAATATTGAATCACTACTAGCCAACCTTTCCAATGGATAGGAACTATCTACTGATTTAAGTGCTCATTAATATTTCCATTGTGTGATGCTTTTATTCTGAAACAATGCACAGAAAAGAATCACAGTACTCAATACATATCCTCTCTACTCAGAATAATAAATGGTGACTTATTGTGTCTCATTTTTGCTAAATAATTTATAAATTGTCACTCTGTCTTTTTGTCTTTCTCTTTTTCTAGGTCAGATTATTGTTGTGATCTGGGTGATTGTTTCGCCGAACAATGACAAACAAAAGTACACACTGAAGATCAACCACGACTGCGTGCCTGAGCAGGTGGGACATGCAATGTTTGTATAGTCTACATTCAGTTTGTATTTTCAAACCCAGAAGAAGAAGAATCCCCTTTTAAACATGGTGCAAGCTGCCTGACCATCGTTGTGTGTCTGTGTCCCTAAGGTGATTGCAGAGGCTATTCGTAAGAAGACCCGCAGCATGCTGCTGTCGCCGGAGCAGTTAAAGATGTGTGTTCAGGAATACCAGGGTAAATACATCCTCAAGGTGTGTGGCTGTGATGAGTATCTACTGGAGAAGTACCCCATCAGTCAGTATAAGGTAAGAGACACTCATCACATTGGACTTTAAATATACATTGACAACACTAACATTGCAAGAAAGGGTTTTTTCTTTTCAGTAATTTCCCAGGGGATAATTCATGGATCTTGATTTAGAAAAAAAGACTTATCCGACATATTGTGAGGGCTGAGATCTGAGTGTGAGCTCGATTGAATTTAAGGTGCCTGTTGGACCATGGCACAGATATGAGCTCCACTGAGTGATATTCTAGTTTCTTTATGATTTAGGTGTAGAGTTGTTTGGAGAACGTTATGAAGTCAGCTCAGGTCGTTTGACTGTTTCTGTCTGAGAGTCTGTGAACGTTTACTGGTTCACACTAACTGCAGAAGATATAAATGATCACCCGTTACAGCCATTTACATCATGTAAGAAACCAGATACCAGCTCAGATATGTCCACAGGGCGCCACTGTCTCTCAGTTAAGACACTGGAGCCATGTCCCCATGCCCAGCGTCCTGAGCACATGCTGTGAGCCAGGGGCCATTCAGCCATTCAGCTGCTGAAAAGTGACCAACTGACATCACCGGGCCACACTTACGCACGGTGTAACTTAACCAGCTCTGTGCAGACTTTCCTTCTAACTATCCGCCTCTGTTTCGTTTCCCCCCCCCCTCTAGTATATCCGCAGTTGCATCATGCTGGGCAGGTTGCCTAACCTGATGCTCATGGCAAAGGACAGCCTCTACAGCCAGCTGCCAACGGATAACTTCGTCATGCCGTCGTACTCCCGACGCATCTCCACAGCAACTTCCTATATGAACGGCGAGGCGGCTGCCAAGTCGCTGTGGACCATCAACGGAACGCTGAGAATACGAATCCTCTGTGCCACATATGTTAATGTCAACATCCGGGACATAGACAAGGTGGGGATGTCCAGCGCTGAGAGAGAATAAACCACTGCTTGTGTTAATCAGTCAAATTAAATAATCCTATTAACAATACTCCATTACTCTACACCAACATCAGGGAATGCAATGCTCACTGGTGGGACCAAATACAAACGTTAATTTGTATTAACTGTATTTTTTACAAATGAACAAAATATGAAAAGGAACATTTGTTTTTCCAGTTTTGAATCGTGTGTGCCCACCCTCCATCACATCCTATGCAAACAAACAGTCATTGTCCGAGTCTCATGTAAACATGTGACTCTTACTGAGAGATATATTTTTGTTGTAGTTTTGAATCTTATTTGTAAATGTTGTGTAATAACCGTGTAGTTTAATCTGATCCACAAGGTGAAAGATTTAAGGTGTTTCTTTCTTTCTTTCTTTAAATACTCATTTTGGTCTGTTCTTGTAGATTTATGTCAGGACAGGCATTTACCATGGAGGTGAACAGATGTGTGACAACGTCAACACACAGAGAGTACCCTGCTCCAACCCCAGGTGATTCACCACCTTCACGTTATCCACTCCTTAAGCCCTCCTCATCCTCTTCATCATCATAATAACAAGCACTATTGAAAATAGGTGCAACGCGTTTAAACATATGCTGTGAGAGATTTTAATAAAATCAGACAGTGACATTTATTAATTGAGCTCAAATAAAATGTGATAAATCAGTTTCTGCATCCAATAACTGAAACAAATACTTCTTTAATTCACTTTCACTGAAATACTAATTTAGATAATCTACACAGCGAATGATCTTTAAGCAGTCAGAGGCCGGAGGGTACGTTAACCGCTGTCTAGTAACACTAAACTGCTGTATTATATTACTGTTGAGCCTCATTTAACAGAGATGCTGTCTGCACGAATACCTGATAACAGTGTTCAGGTGGAAACTAGTGAGGTGATCAGTGTCGTTCTGTTCCACTTGATCAACTCAGATCAAATTTTTCTATCAGGAAGCATCAGAACAATTTCTCGGCATAACTCTTATTTCCGTTTTTTTGTAGTGGAAGCTTCAGCTTTTTTTTACATCTTGTTAATTGTCTTTTTATGTCCCTCATTCTTTCTCTGCAGGTGGAACGAGTGGCTCACATACGATATGTACATCCCAGACATCCCCCGCGCTGCCAGACTCTGCCTCTCCATCTGCTCCGTCAAGGGCCGAAAGGGAGCGAAGGAGGTAGGATATGATGATATGAGGTCAACCACTCCACAGTGCAACACACAGATCATAGTTGAAGGAGGTTGACTGGTTTAATGTACATTTTAACATTAAAGGAGGGAAACTTCTATCACATCAAACAAATACAATATGGCACCACAGTTGTTCCGACCTAAAGATATAGCAGAGGGAAGATGACCTCCATGTGTCACAACAATGTCACGCGAACCCGTCTTGGAGGGACTTATATCTATAGGTGCCTCGTGCGTGTAAGCATATGTTGGTGTTGGCACAGGCCCATGGTCTGACCCTTCTCCGTGTGTCAGGCTGTCTGAGTGTATGTGTCCAAGGTGAATGAGAGCTGTGGTATCGTCTGTGACTCTGTTTAATTACTAATCAGCCGTGGGTGCTGTGCTGGCATTGAACCTCACCAGAAACACAATCATCAGATTTCCATTCATGTTGGATTATGTCTCCCACATTGAGGATATGCCGTAAAAGGAGCTAATTGTTTTAACCTCAAACTTTCGGGCTGTGAAGTTGACAAATGACTACATTATACTTAAATCTTATGAATGATTATACCTTTTTTTATATCACCCAGAAATTATTTGTGCTGTGCACTAATCATTAGCATAATATTCATATATTCTAGACACCTACTCAAACTGACGGTAAACAGAAAGGGTGTCTGCACATTTTACTCTAGAGTTTAGAAACCATGTAGTGTAAAAATGTTGGCCTGATACTTGTAACAGACACCCACTGCCATCGATTTTATTTCCCTGTCTCTCTCTAGTGGAAAAGCTGTTGGAAAGGTGTGTGTCTGTCTTTGTGCGAGTGTATCAATGAATGCCAGACATGGATATTGTAACAGACACCTGGGCTGAGGCCAGTCCCCTGCTGCGCCACGATAGGTTGAGATCGGGTTAGTGGCCGCTCCTTCGTGCGCAACCTGAATTAAAGATAAACACTTCTCTGCAGCCGTCTTTTGTTCCAGCACTTACTATAAATAGGTGCATTTTGACTGGCTGCCTGCATGTAACTCTGTCCAGCTTACTATGCTGCACTTCGTCACCTTGTTCCATTGATGCCACTTGTTGAAGACTCAGGCTGAAGATCAAGATGTTAGCCTAAACACTGTTTGTGAAGGCTGATAGAGTTCAGGTCAGAGCAGTACAGTTGAAATTATTTGATATCCTGCAGAAATAGCAGAGGCAGATAAAATGAGAATATTGATGCTGGAGATGGTCCAGGTCAGAAGCATTCACAAGAAAAAACTGTGGCTGTTTCATTTTTCTGTATTGTTCTGTTTTTATTTATTTTAAGGACTTTTCTGAGTCAGTGCATTATAATAGAGAAACTCAAGTGAGATCTCTTGATACTTCACAGAAAGAATACATGGGTGTAAAATGCATTTTTGTCCAAAGTTATTCACAATCTGCGCTTTTGTTTGCTTTGTTTCCCTCCTGAGATTCTCACATTGAAACTTATTCCCATAATTATCTGACAGTCTATTCGTCTCTTACTCTACATCTTCTCTCTGTCTCTTTTCAGGAGCATTGTCCATTAGCGTGGGGAAATGTCAACTTGTTTGACTACACTCATACTCTAGTGGCCAACAAAATGGCTCTGAACCTCTGGCCTGTCCCTCATGGCCTAGAAGACCTCCTCAACCCCATCGGAGTCACTGGATCTAACCCCAATAAGGTATTACATTTCAGCAAAAGTACATGAAAAGTAAATGTTTTCATGCCCTAGATTTCTAAATGTTCTCGATCAGACTACAAGACCTTCTGTCTCGTGATCTCCGGCTCTGTTTTATGAGATACCATAATTTACACAACAAAATAATAACTTTTAATCTCTGCCGTGCAGGAAACGCCATGTTTAGAGCTGGAGTTTGACCACTTCAGTAGTCCAGTCAAATACCCAGATATGAACGCAGTAGAGGATCACGCAAACTGGACCATCTCCAGGGAGCTGGGATTTAACTACAACCTCTCTGGACAGGTAATTATAACCTGCATTACACCCCATAACTTGTCGGTTGGAAAGGTGCATCAACACAATATTAAAGAGTTAAAAATGTACTTTAGCATGTGTTCAAATAAACACACCTCATCTGTATAACAGGGGCGTCAGAGCCCTGTGTTTACCCCCTGCTGTTTGAAGGTATACGGTTTCATGAGAGTTCATTTATCAAGTAACAGATCTCAAATACACACTTGTTTTTATATAGTGTCCACCACCAAGACCAGGTTAATTATTAATGACGGTGTGTCATCTTTCTTCTGTTGTGGCGTGAGATATTTTGATGATGATTAAT
Source organism: Platichthys flesus (assembly GCF_949316205.1). Lineage (NCBI taxonomy): Eukaryota > Metazoa > Chordata > Actinopteri > Pleuronectiformes > Pleuronectidae > Platichthys > Platichthys flesus. The sequence continues at coordinate 4,109,290 of NC_084953.1, read as the reverse complement.
TAGGCCCTCATGTGAGTTGTAGCTGGATATTCACGACATGTGGTGTGACAATCTGCCAAGTTAGCTGTGATAGTGTTGTGTGGGTAATTAGAACAGATATGTGTGTTGTGTATGACACCACATGTAATTACTGGTAGGTGTTATTGGATCTGTTGAGAGTGTTGAAAATATACAGTATTTCTTCTCAAAAACAGTCTCTAATGATATCAATGATTCAGAAGTAGGATACAAATTATTCTTCAGACACATTTAAACATAGATAAGAGGTTAAAAGGCATAAATACAAGTAAGATAAGGTAAAAGGTGCTTTTATAATAATGTGTTGTTCAAGAATTTTCCTTCTGTTGTGTTTCAGAATAATCGTGTGGCCAGGGATCACGCCCTGACAGACAGCGACACGGAGCAGCTGAGGCAGCTGAGCAACAGAGACCCTCTGTCAGAGATCACTGAGCAGGAGAAAGACTTCCTCTGGAGACACAGGTGACCGCCCAGCAACAATTAAAGTGCTGTAACCTGTCTATGAAATATTTAATCGTGTGTGTTAACAGCTGAGACATTTAAAGTTGTTCATTTTCTCCTGCCCTTAGTTTTATCCTTGTACGCAGGTCACTGATGCATCACACACTAACTGTCCCTGTTGGTTTTCTGTACTAGGCACTACTGCATGAACATCCCTGAGATCCTTCCCAAGATCCTCCTCGCTGTCAAATGGAACTCCAGGGATGAAGTAGCACAGGTATTACTCGGCCAATTCATGTGATTGTTTTTCGGGATATTTAACCATTCACCGTTATTTAACATAACATGAAATTGTCTGTGCTTTGTTTCCTTGCCTTTTTGTTGATAAAATGTCTACTTAATTTTATACATGAGCATTAATTCATATTTCTCGGTTTGCATATTCCCCAGATGTACTGTCTGTTAAAGGAGTGGCCATCCATCCGTCCTGAACAGACCATGGAACTGCTGGACTGCAACTATCCAGACCCCATGGTCCGACACTTTGCTGTTCGCTGCCTGGACAAATACCTGAGCGATGACAAACTGTCTCAGTACTTGATCCAGCTTGTACAGGTGGGTCCAACAGAGAGCCGGGGTTATGGATGTAAAGGAACTGATAAGAAGAGAAAGCTTTCAGAAGCTAACAGGCTGTGGAGTACGTTTCTCCAGCAGCTTCTGTTTGTCCCGTGAATGTGTTGGAGACATTCGTGTTGTGTGAAGTGACTCATCTGAATCTCAACTTTGTATCACCTCTTGTTCTTCCCATCCTCTCTCACCTCCTCTTCTAGGTATTAAAATATGAGCAATACCTCGAAAATCCTCTGGCCCGCTTCCTCCTCAAAAAGGCCCTGACCAATCAAAGGATTGGACATTTCTTCTTCTGGCATCTCAAGTGAGTCACCATCCAGATTTCCTTTTTTATCCTAAGACAATCTGTTTTATATACAATGCTGTTCTGACAGAACTGGAAAGTGATCCTGCTGCCATTCCCCTCACTGGTGTTTGTGTCGTCTTCTCAGGTCGGAAATGCACAATAAAACCGTGAGCCAGCGGTTCGGGCTGCTGTTAGAGGCTTACTGCCGGGCCTGTGGCATGTATCTCAAACACCTGAGCCGTCAGGTAGAGGCCATGGAGAAGCTCATAAACCTCACCGACATCCTCAAACAGGAGAAGAAGGATGAGACGCAGAAGGTACTTTTCATTTTTAGACGATTTCTTTGTTGTTGCGTGTGTATTTGGGTGTGTGTGTATAAATGCACATCTTTGTTCTGTTCTTCTGTGTAGGTCCAGATGCGGTTTCTTGTGGACCAGATGAAGAGGCCGGACTACATGGACGCGCTCCAGAACTACACCTCTCCTCTAAACCCTGCCCACCAACTGGGAAACCTGAGGTCAGACACAATAGTGGAAGAGTTTTTGTGAACATGTTTGTGCAGTGGTGTGTACTTGTGTTTGACAGTTGTGAAAAATGTACTGTGTTTTATAACTTGATTTACTTTGTCCACAGGTTAGATGAATGCAGGATAATGTCATCAGCAAAGAGGCCCTTGTGGCTGAACTGGGAGAATCCTGACATCATGTCCGAGCTCCTCTTTCAGAACAATGAGATCATCTTCAAAAATGGAGATGGTAAAACACACACACAAACACATACACATACACACACACACACACACACACACACACACACACACAAATAAAAGTCTGTAATAAGAAAACAAGGTAAGGGAAGTGTATTTATATAGCACACATACACAGGGATGTTTTATTATATGATCAGTCTAACTCATCCTTGCATTTGTGTGTGTGTGTGTCTAATAATAATATTTAATAATAGTTATAATAATAATTGTAACTGTGTTTGTGTTGTAGACTTGCGACAGGATATGCTGACGTTGCAGATTATTAAAATCATGGAGAACATTTGGCAGAATCAGGGACTGGACCTACGGTACCATCCTCTCAGTCTTTATTTGACTTCTCTACCTTTCTGCTTGAGTTTCTGTCTTCTCTCCTTCACCAGCGCACAGTGCTAAGATACTCTGCTATGTGTGTGTGTGTAGGATGCTCCCCTATGGCTGTCTGTCACTGGGAGACTGTGTGGGTCTCATCGAGGTGGTGCGGAGCTCCCACACCATCATGCAGATCCAGTGTAAAGGAGGTTTGAAGGGAGCCCTGCAGTTCAACTCCAACACTCTGCATCAGTGGCTCAAGGACAAGAACAAGGGCGAAATGTGAGGCTCCTTTTTCTCCTGATATGATTTTCACAGCATCTCTGCATCATTAGATAGAATGAAGCCGTTAATTAGAATAAAGTGTCTGCAGAATGTCTAAAAGTACAATTCATGGATCATTAGAATTACAGATAATTTACTAAACCCTCCACTTATTTTTATTGTGTGTGTGTGTGTGTGTGTGTGTGTGTGTGTGTGTGTGTGTGTGTGTAGGTATGACTTGGCTGTGGATCTGTTTACAAGGTCCTGTGCAGGCTACTGCGTAGCTACATTTATCCTTGGGATAGGAGACAGGCACAACAGCAACATTATGGTCAAAGATGATGGACAGGTAACACACACACACACACACACAACACATCAATTACACACAAATACGCCTTTCATTGATTCTGATTTCCTTTAGCCTTGCACCTACATGTAATGTGCCTATAACTCTGCTCCTTCCTTCATTTGTCTTTAAAATCAGTTTTTGAGTCAAGGAATTTTTCACTTTTCAATGATTCCACAAATGCAAATAATATTCCTCCCTTTTTGCCTTTTTGTATTTCAGTCTCAGTAAGTTGATACTCTCAGTTGACTCATTAAAGTCAATTTATTGTGGTTATTTTATTGTGACACATGTAGTTTAGAGTATAGAAGAGCGACGCAACACAGACAACAACAGCTAAGAAAAGTTTAATATAGTTTTTAATAATTATTTTAAAATATGATCCACAATGATCTTTGAACATTTTAAAATGAAGTGAACATAATATAGGAAGCTTCTTTGTCTGGTTTATGTTTAGATGATCAATTATTCTTTTGTCCTGTGCTGTTTGTTGTTGATGATAAGTGCCAGTGAGTTGTGTTTCCCTCTTAATATTAATTAACCTATCACTGATTATTGACTTTCTTTATTCATTACTATGTTCTGCTCTCTTTCAGCTGTTTCATATAGATTTTGGTCACTTTCTGGATCACAAGAAGAAGAAATTTGGCTACAAGAGAGAGCGAGTGCCCTTCGTTCTGACTCAGGACTTTCTCATCGTCATCACCAAGGGATCCCAGGAGTGCACGAAGACCAAAGAGTTTGAGAGGTTAGAACGACTCAAGTTTTCCTTTTATGAACCAGATGTAAATGATAGGAAGTCAGAGAAAATGCAGTGGGTTTTATTTTGCAAATATATTGAATTGGAGGTTTGAGGCAGAATGCATTTGTTTTAGGCATGTTTTCTCAACGGATGACTCAGCCTCAGTAATCTCTGTCATTCTTCTGTGGAACCCTTCTGCGTCAGTGCTTACGTAACAAACAGGAACCGCCTGACCATCCTTCCTGTTTTTCGAGCAAAATTTATAACATGCAGGCTGCAATTGTCACATGACATAATTTAAGCTGGCTTTAATTTTCAACACAATCTACTCATGAGACGTGTTTGAGCCAGCAAGAGCCCAACTGGTCTCAAAAATATCAAATCTGAAGTAAGAGAGGGGCATCACAGCTGGGAACCATCACAGCTTCGGATGGTGTCAGACTGGAAGTGAAACAGAAATGCTCACTTGTCTTATCCAGTTGATGTTGTGGGGACTCCACTGCACAGCTGCCACCTCACTAACTAGTCTGGAATAAAAACGATTGCTAACTGCTTTGTCTTCCTCACATTTCCCCTCCTCTGTGCCTCTAGGTTCCAGGAGATGTGTTATAAAGCCTACCTGGCCATCCGGCAGCACGCTAACCTCTTCATCAACCTGTTCTCCATGATGCTGGGCTCTGGCATGCCTGAGCTGCAGTCATTTGACGACATCGCCTACATCAGAAAGACTCTGGCTCTGGAGAAGAGTGAGCAGGTGTGTAGGCTTCTCTTCTTTATATTGTCTTTAAATTGTCTTTCTGAAGCCAAATTAATTTCTTGTTGTGGTGTTCTCATGTTGTGTACAGGAGGCCTTGGACTACTTTATGAAACAGATGAACGATGCTCACCACGGAGGGTGGACGACTAAGATGGACTGGATATTCCACACAATTAGACAGCATGCACTAAACTGATCTCCTGCGGGACAATCCTACAATGGAGAATTGACTTCTGTCAGCGTGAGTCCTTCAAGGAGCTTCAGTGCTGTTACATCCAACATTACCAACAGCTCACTGACGAGGAAAGTTCCATTTCGGTTCATATTTTAACAGGGTTTCTTTCTTGGCATGATCATGTGACGATGCTCTCCCTGGAAGCGAGTTTCCTTTCTGTCCTGGTGAAGATATGGCCGTCCTGGCCTCATGCTTGTGTCCATGGCTACTTGGCTTCCTTTGTTTTCTTGCCAAACACGATCAGACTTGGGTTCTAAGGAAACGTTACCTCTTACTCAGCTTCCTCTGGAGGAAACACAAATTGGACAAAACAGCATAAAGTCAACGTTTGTGCTGAATTATAAATGTAGCCACTTGCTGCACTTTTGTCGCTGCACTGTGGCTCCACCGCAGACAGGCGGTGCTTGAGAAACCCTTTTTTAATCTTAGCACTGCTGAGGACGCAGTGGGCACATGAACTGTCTAAATGATCTGACACGTGCAGGATAACACGTGCAAGACTACCACTTCAGAGTCTTCCACAATCTTCGCCCCCTCTGAGGAATCTTCAGAGTTTCGAAACTGCCCTGCAGCAGAGTGTGTGTGTAGTGCACAGCTCTGCAGTCTCCCATCAAAGAAGCAGCACTCCACTCACGGGAAAAGACGCTTTTAAACTCCTGCATAAACTTCAGGGTGATGATGCCTCTCCATCAAAAACAGCACTTAGAACTACCAGAATAATATTCAGATTTATTATGACCTATTTACATTTATTTATGTATCTAGTTTCTCTCAGTTTCTACAGGGGAAATCCCTGAATCCACTCTCCACACATCATTGTTTGTGTAGATGTATTAGGAGTTTTCTTTTTATTTCTCTTTACCTGTTTACAGCTTCCTCTGGCTCCTGCAGCTGCAACGGCTTCCCCCCGGTTTTCTCAACTCATTCGTAAACAAAGACTTCTAATCTTCTCTTTTTTGTTCGGTCACTTTCAAGTTCATCTGATTTCACTGTGACAGAAGCCCAATTTGTGTCATTGTGGCTCGTTTGCAGCCCCATTATGAAATCTAAACATTAATTTGTATTGGAATGAGAAGAGCAAAAGTGCCACTCTCCCATTTTTTTGGATAATGGGACTTGTTTTGTATGCCTCTGGTTGTTTGAATGTCAGCGAGCAGGGGCCCAGGGTCACGTCTTCCTGTTGATAAAATGCCTTGGCGTCACAGCACAACATTCTACGACACTGCACATATCATTAATCTCCTACAAACTCTGCCTGAGCAAGTTGTAGGCAGCAAACAGCAGCAGCACTATTAACATGAAGCATGGCAGTTTGTAAGAAAATGCTAGATTTGACCTTCACTGGGGTTTTATTTGTACTGTATTTCTAACTGTGTCAGGTGGAGGATCTTCATCCCGTCCCCCATTAGAATTTCTTTGAAATGTTGACTCATGGACAAAGTGCATTTGAACTTGTCAATGGACAACGTTCCTCTGAGCCTGAAGCCCTGGTTGTATTTGAGCCCCGCCTCCTCTCGACAGATACTGTGAAAGCCAATGCTCTTTTTATATATTTGTTTCAGACAGAAACATTTGATCATGTGGGTTTTTGAAAGTGTTAAAGTCACAGTGAAACTGTCGTTAGAGCGTCTGTGAAGCAGCATGTGGGGAAAGGTTTTGAATGAATTTGAAGAGCGACACAGGAGTGTTGATCTCAATGACTTTGGATCCAGCTACATTCTGGTAATGTAAACAAAGTCTTGCCAACTGAAAATCCATAAACACATGGAGGCAGAGTTGAGCAGAGTTCACTCACATTTCATTAAATGAATGTGTGCATATGCTCCTGACTTTAAATCACAATGTTGCACAGCAAGACAACTGAGAAAGTATTTTAATGTAAAAAATAAGATAACACAATTGACACAGAGTTTTAATTGAATTGAATTTGTATGTCTCTGTTTTAAAAGCAGACTGTAGCTGGCTGCTCTCTGGAGATGAGTAGAGATGATTTAAAAAAAGGTGCACAGACAGTTTCTGTGTTGAGAACCTGTTGGAAGCTGTGTGGTTCCCTCAGGAGGGAGAGAAGATGTTTGTGTGCATGGCTTAATCAACCCTATATTATGAAGCTCTTGTCCATGGAAAGGAAAGTCTGCACTTTTCCAGTTCAACTGTTGATTGTATTGAAAAGCTAAAGTCGTGGTCTGTTGTGATGTGTGTGTGTGACGTCGTATTTCTGCAGATTTAATGGCTAGAATGTATTTAACCACTAACACAGACCTGACGTGCACTTCTATGATTTCTCCTCGGCCACGTTCTCCTCCTCAAGTCAGATGCAGTGCCACTGAGCGTGGTCTGTTGTTGCTACGCCGTTCATTTGCCATTTTTACTCTAACGTGCCAAACCAGGTCTGAGAACGTGAGGCCTGTGAAAGTCAATGCTGGACTTGCATCATGCAGTTAAGTCATATCAGTTAGATACTATCTTTTTAAGAATTGGGAAGTTGGTGTTTTCATGCCTTTTTGTTTTGAAGGACTCTGTGAGAGTAACGATAGCCTAGTGTGCATGTCTCCAGGCAGCGTAACCACCATGTAGGGTGACCATTCAGAAGTGTGTATGTGCAGTAACAGTGTTTTTCTATAGGAGGCTTCTTGTGTGACAAACCCTAGAGTGTTTATAGAGATGGACGACGCAGCTCCACTTCCTCCCACTGTCCTGAAATGTCCCGAATGTGAATTGCAGCTGGGGCAGTGCGGTTCCCCCCCCCGAAACATGAGCTCAACCAATCGTGAGTCAGTCTCTGTCCATGTCAATTATGATGTTTCACTCTGTTTTCCAGCATCAGAAAACTATTTCAATCCAAACGTAACAAGCAAAGCATCAATCGACGAGCTACCTAAAACATTCACCATATTAAAAACAATATTAATTTGATGTTTATTTTGACTTGTTGCTCGCATTGAAGAGGTGGGATGTGTGAGCTGTACTGCAGCCAGCCACAAGGGGGCGATAGAGACATTTTGGCTTCATTTTTGTGGAGCTGTCATGTCATCCATCTTTATGAACAGTCTCTGTGACAAACCTGTGGTGTTGTTAGAATTATTCTCTTTTGCCATGTATCCTCTAATTGGTTAGTATGAGTGTGGGTGTGTGTGTGTGTGTGTGTGTGTGCATCAATTACCCGTCTGTACAGGTTGCAGAGCTTCATTGGCAGGTCCCAGTGAAAATGTGTGTATGTGTGTGTGTGTGTGTCTGTGTGTGTGTGTGTGTATATGTCCATGTGTGTGATGACACTGAACTGTTGCAGTGATGGTGTCTCTAAATGTTTTTATTTCTGTGCCACAGAAACGCTTCAGGAACAAACACAAAAGAAGGGAAACGTTTTTTTTTAGTTTTTCTGTTTTCGTGCTTCAGTTGTTAATGTTTTACTTGAAATGTCATGAATCAGATCCGCAGCTGTGTTGGTTTAGAGTTCAGGTGCGGGGGGGTGAGGTATCTACCCTGTGAGAGTGTGTGTTGTGTGATGTATGTGAGAAGGTTGAAGCGTTTGTGTACTGGTTTTTTGTTTGATACTGGTCGTGGGTTTCATCTGTGCCACAGTCGTGAAATTCAGGAGTCAAATAGCAGCTTCTTCTTGAACTAGTGAAGCACTGAGGTTGAAGTAGGAACCGTGATGAATCTGATCTGAGACCTTCAGCCTCATAATCATGTGAATGAGCACTGAAGCGATGTGGCACAACTTTTCGTTTGTTTGATTGATGGAAATTCTCCTGGTCGCAGACTGGGAGCTGAATTGGTGCAGGGTTTCCTTAGACTAGATTTAACTCTGATGTTCCCATAATGAAAACACTGGTCATATTAACAAACCTGCTCGGTTGGTCACAGGGTCACTTTAACAACAGTCTGCAGCAGTGTGAGCTTCACACAGTGATGCTCATTGACAGACTATTAACAGAGAGAGGAGGACCACACTCACTTTGTCTCTGCGAGTACAATCACATCGTCTGACCTTTGATTCCGTTGATCGACATGATGTTATGATTGAAAAAGAAACATCAGACACAAACACACAAACACACAAAGAGAAAAGTGCAATTTAATGTATGTAATATCCAATCGGGTAAATATCACCTCTGTTGTTTTTAATGAATGTCGGACGAGTCTTTATTCCTGGATGTGTCTGTTTCTGATGAATGTGTGTTCACGTTATTTTGTATGAATATGTGGCCTGATATTTAGTGTATACGACGGCTTATCTGTTTGTGTGTTTTTACTGTAGAAGCGTTATGTTATCAAAACTAACAGTTTATTATTTTGTTCTTATCCAGCCTCGAATGGGCTTTAAACGGATTTAACCTTGAGGGTTTAAAACTCCGGCAACAAAAAAAAAACTACCTAAGAACAAATACGATGAATCCTCCAAATTACTGATGAGTCTTCATCTCGATCGTCCCAGATTCTCACTTTGAACGAGGAACATAGACTGAATGTTCTGTGGCTTCATGTTCCTCTCTGTCCGCAGTACTATAAACTAACACAGTATAATTCCATACCATGCTGTCAGAACCTTAACCTATACTATGAATGAATGTAACGGGCCAATGTGTTGTTTCTCACTGCCTATACCTGCATGAGATTGGGTAAAGATGAATATTCTTCCTCCTGCTATACTTGTTTTTTACTTTAGTCTGCTATGCAGCCATACAGATGTTTATGAATGAATGCCTTAAGTTTGCTCCCTGTAGGAACAGTTTCTAGGACAAACTCATTTTCACGATAACCTGCGTTTTCTTATTTATACCTGTATATGATTGTGTTTCAGTTTGGCTCCCTGGTCCCAGAGTAAAGGTTTGTACCCTGACTGACTGACTGGCTGCTCATCTGATTGTTCTGTGAAGATGTACAAATAAATTTGTTAAACATTCACCCGGCCGTGTTTGCTCGTGCACAGTTTGACTCTACAGCAGGCTTCTTCATACACGTTTCACCTGACTGAAACATGGACGGTTTAATTGAGAGTAAGATGGAAGAAGATTCTTGATTTCTCTTTAACACTGTAAGATTAGAGAGTGAATTCCTAAAAAGAAGAATTCAGGGAATTGGTTATTTTCCTGGAGACGTGAACATGAGCTGTGGAGCATTTCTCCTCGTGGTCAATGAACTGTATTTATGCAGTTTCCCAGATTCATCCACGTGGAGCTCATGAGCCCATCAGCGCACTGGTTCATGCAGCACGGGTACGACCTTGGACCCTCAGGATCCAGACTATGGCCGGGGATCAAACCACCGACCTTCTGGTAGGTGGACATGCTTTCTACCTCCTGAGCCGTCAGTGTCACTCAACAGGAACGTAGGTCATGTTGCATTCTTATGATTGATCCCTAAAGGATGTCATGGGACACATTCTTTTAAAAGCTGATTTATTGTTTGTTTTTATGGAAACAGGAGAGTATAGAGGAAGAAGAACATTTCAAATTAGCACAGAGAGCGAAGTTTTATTTCATCATCTTTGTAGAATGTGTCTCTAATAAACTCACAGGAAACTGGCTCTTGGTTTCCTCCTCACTTACACATCAATTTATCTGATAACAGTAAAGACCTCTTTGATCATTTCAGTCCTGAGGAGCTACAGGGCTCAAACATCTGCCTAACCCCCCCGAAGAGGTTTCCTTCAAAACACAGACAATCTGTTGGGTTTGAGTTGGAAAATGATTTTGAAATATTTATGCAATCAGGTCTGCATCACTGAGGCCCTCTGGCTGTGGGGGGAGATCCACTAGGGCTGCTTCGGTCGGAGCTTCAGTGGCCGAGGGTTGCTCCGGGTGGAAAGTCTTCCAGGGTTTGGAGGGGCAGTGGAAGGGGCTGTCACTCCCAGGTTCTACTGCCATGGCGGGCACAGCGGCCGCTTCTGTGAGGTCCTCCTCAGATGATTCTTTTATGGGTGAAGTGTTGGTGGGGGACGGGGACGACGAAGGTGAAGGTTCGGCAATCAGAATGTTCCTGAGGGGAGACCAGCCAGTGGGACGACGCCTGGTGAACAACTGAGGTGAAGAACACAGGTTGTGGAGGAATGGGTTAATGCACCACCCGGACATGCTGAATGGTGTCACATTATTCTGATTATTCTGAGTTATTATTAAATTAAATTACATAATATGTTTCTCAAGGGTTAGAAAATTCAAAGTGTGAATCTTGGATTTAAATGTGTCAGGGGAAGTTTATCTCTAACGTTGCTTCAGGTCTGCTGTGAAGTAAAATTGGATTATAAAAATAATATTAATGATAAAACCATATATTTAAAACATGAAAAATTGGCATTAGAGGAACATTTTACCACATAAACATAAAAGATCTCTGGGTTACAGATATACAGGGTTCATGCTGGACTAACTCGTGAGCGCCACCTACAGCACCTGGAAGTTCTGAGAGTGGAAAGTATCTCAAGGGTTTAGAGGGTATTTTTGGAAACCTTGGTAAAGTTAGTGTTTGTCTAATGTCTGATCTATTACCTGACTCCCCAGAAGCACTCACTTCCAAGGACCAGAGAAACACTTGGTTATGTGGGCTTTCATTTTGTAAGAGTGTCTCACCATAGGAGGCAGAGCTCCTGCTTCACACTTTAAGTCGGCATCTGTGGACTCATGTCTCCACGGAGCGAAATCCACTGTGGAGTTACAGTTCCTGAACTCCTGCACACACACAAATACACAAACACACACACACACAGGTGGGTTGGGTTCAATACGCCTGGAAACGATCACCCGACGAGTCTCTGTCTTGTTGACACACTCACCACGTCCTGGTCATTGGGGACACACAGGTCGTTGAGGTCTTTGTGTTCGGCCTTGGCGCAGGTGGTCTTCTTCATGTCGAACCTGAGCTTGAACCTGAAACCTGCGATAACCTGCGGGGACACATGCACACAGTCGTCAGAAAGGAAGGACCAGATCCAGTCCTCCTCTCCCTTCACCTCCCCCAGTCAGTCCCCACCTGGCGGGTGGCGTAGCCGACCCTGTTCAGGGAGAACAGGTGAGTGGAGTCGGAGATGGAGTTGAACTTGGCGATGGAGGCAGCGATCGGGGCTTTGACGTCCTCTGAGTTCTCATCGATTTCCACGGGGCAGCCCAGACAGGAAGCTTTCTCTGGAACAATGAAACTGTCTGGAGGAGAAACAAGATGGAGAACAAGTGAGAAAGACAGAATGAGATGAACAGAATGAAGAAGAAGAGGAGACGGCAGAGGAAGCTCACGAGCCGGCTATAAACACACAAACTGTTCATTAACGGAAACACTGGCCCCTGATCTGTCACCACTGCTGCTCCATATTTATAGAAACGAGACCTTTGCTGCTGATGGCAGAGTCTCAATCACAAACAAATTGTAAAATATGATAAATGATCAATAGGGTTTTGGTTAAAATAAACTTTAGGTTATGATTTTAACGGTTTACTAAAGATTTTTTTTAATGCAATTGTCTTAAAATGTGATAGATTTCTGAATCCTCACATGAATGAAACATTATTTACCGTCATATTGAATCATGTGAAAAGTGAGGTCACGAAGAACATGATGTCATAAAAAGTTTTAAAAAAAAGTATATATTGACCTGTAGGACCGGGTGACCTATAATAATTGATGGTCTCCTGTGTAGTTATGGATTAACCTTTCAACCAGTAAGATTAGAGACGTGATTTACAGCTCATTTCAATCATCATATGACCACAACATTATGTAATTATTAGAATATAGAAAGCTAGCATTGTGTGATTAACATGTACACATCACCCCCCCCCCCACACACACACACACACACACACTCACCGATCTGACAGTCCACCTGCTGCGTGTCGGCTTCTGTCTCTGTCAGCAGAACCGTGGCGTTGCATAGAGTCGGATTCTGGAGGAACAACAGGACAACAGGAGTTTGATCCGTGTTATAAACAACAACAGAACTTGAACTAACGACCAACCAAGGCCTGCAAATGAGAAGTAGGTGATAATAAATGATTCAGAAATCTGATCTGCTCCACTTAATGGCCCAGTGCTCAGGGAACCAGCAGTTTGGTTCCCAATATTCCCAGTACAGTTTTATTCTTAGTGCTTTCTCAGCAGCTGTATTTCCCTCCCATCAGCGCCACCTTGTGTCCAGATGACAGATAGTCACAGTCTGTCCAGGGCTTGCTGCTGCCGGCCGGACAGTCACTCCTCCTGGTGGTGAACTGCAGTGAGTACATGGAGCCTGTGTCGTTCTCTGACTGGAAACAAACAAACACAAACTGGATCAGTTGGGTCCAAGAGTCTAAACTGGATTTCCCAGAATTCCACAGCTTTAGTTCCTCTGGTTTCATCACCATCCAGCTCTGTGAGGGACCAGCTGATCAATTCACTTTTTAAATTTGTTTTACTTCTACAAGAACATACTTAATAATATCATCCATATACTTTGATCAGTACATTAAAAAAACTTTTTTGCATTTCACACAATTACCTCATTAACTTTTTTACTTATTTGACTATTTACTATATTTGTCTGTCAAATGTAAAAAGATAATTAACATTCACTCAATATTAAGAGTTAATTGAATATATTATGCATTTTACCGAAGACACAACCAATTTTAATTTCTTCATGATTTGTAGAGACTTTTTTTGAAAGGGAAAACACTGATGGATCATTGTGAGTTCATCGGTGTGTGTGTCTGTTTGTGTGTGTTTGTGTGTGTGTGTGCGTGTAGTTTTTCAGTTTTCATAATAACTGTATGTGACGTAGTTTGTCCAGTTTCAGTGAGACAGCGACCAGGTGAGAACACACCCTGTAGAAGCTTCAGTGAAACCACAGCAGACATTTAAAAAGAAGATGACCCTGCAGCCTCCAGTGAGTTCAGTCTGAATCACAGGGAGAATCTGCAGAAGGTCACATCAGTGTGTGTTCGATCAGCGCACCTTGACGGCTGACAGAGTCTGGTAGAGAGCCAGTTTGTTCCCGGTGCTCAGCCTCTCGTTGAACTTCTCCACGGCGCTGCTGACGACCTTCTCCACCTCCGGGCTGTCACAGAACAACAGAATGCCCGACTGCACCTCCTGATGGGGGCGAGGAAGAATCAGCACCAAGCAGAGACGTCTATCAGGGACTCAGTAACTGAAACTGTGGTTTTACCTCTAAAGGCCTCTTTTTCTAAATGAAATTATTAACTGAAAACCACTAATTTACAGTTGCCAAGTACATATTTCAGGTATTTATATTCCCTTTGATTATTTCCATATATTCTAAAGTTTTACTCTTTTATACTTTGGTATATTTCAGAGAAAATATAGATTTAGTTTGTTTTTTCTGCCTGAGAAAGACTTAAATCAACAACACTGCCCACGGGTCAAAGTCGGCTTCCAGGACAAGATTTACACAATGATCCAAATCTGCAGCTGGGAAATGAACTTTTAATCCAATTAACTACAAATATTACAGTTTAATCTTAATATACTTCACATTTACTTTAGTATTCTCCTTTTAATGCTACTTAAAGAGAAACACATTTTGGAGGAAACTAATCAGTTGACTGAAACCTACTGTTACTGGTAGATCGACTGTATTTTAATACAATGTTAAGGATATTAATAACAGTTATGAACTAATGAATTTATATAGCACCTTTCAAAACACATTTACCAAAGACACGATTTAAGAATGCTCACCTGCCCGAACACGGAGCTGTGGAGGCACAGCAGGCCCAGCACACACAGGCCAGCTCCACTCCTCATGGTCGGATCCTCACGTTCGTCTCTGCTGCAAACACACAGCAAGTGTCACACCGGCTGAAAACTTTCACTTTATCAAGGTCAGAGTGTTTCACGTCCAAATCTCACATCGTCTCTCATCAGAAGAAGAAAGAAAGATACAGAACCTACAGCTTGTGAAGGCGGAGGCCGGCTGTCGATCCTGCTCCAGGGAGGAAAACTCGACTCCTCTCCACACGGGTCTGGATGACTGAGTGAAGGTCTCCTGGAACTGGGGATCCTGCTGGAGAGGATGATGACACATAGACAGAGGACAGGAGGGCACAGAGGATACACACACACACACACACACACACACACACAAATGATCAAAATGCTCAGTCGGTAAAAGGAGAGTAAATGTTTGCTTCTTTGTTTGCCCTCCTACCTGTCGAGTCAATACAACAGTCATTATCTGACAGAGAGAGAGAGAGGAAGAGAGAGAGAGAGAGAGGGGGGGGAGAGGGGGGGAGAGAGAGAGAGAGAGCATTTGAGGAGATGTGTGTCTCTTTATTGTAAATTGGGGCAAACAAGCAGTTTTAACTCAAGTCAGACACACACACACTCAAACACATAATAATTAATCATTTTACATAATAACCCACGTAAAGTACAGTTGATTGGCACAGACTGTATGGTAGCAAACACACAACAACTCTAAGTGTATGTGTTTAAGAGGCCAGTGTGTGTGTGTCTGTGTGTTTCCATTTTAAGGTGACAGGTTTAAGGTTAATTTAGGTTAAGGTAGGGGTTAGATTTGTTAATCTAATTAACTAGTTCTCCAATTAAGTGAGGACTGGTTACGGTTCAAGTTAGAGGAATTTTTGGGGGGGGATTAGACTGTTCACAATGAATGGAAGTCAATGAAAAGTCCTAAAAAGAAAAGTGGCTCAAATCTGTGTGTGTGTGTGTGTGTGTGTGTGTGTGTGTGTGTGTGTGTGTGTGTGTGTGTGTGTGTGTGTGTGTGTGTGTGTGTGTGTGTGTGTGTGTGTGTGTGTGTGTGTGTGTGTGTGTGTGTGTGTGTGTGTGTGTGTGTGTGTGTGTGGTGGGTGTGTGGGTGTGTGTGTGTTAAAGACCAACTCTGGGGACAACATTTTCAAGAATCAAGAATTTGGGAACGGATGGACCTTATTAGGAAAAAGCCAGATTAGTGGCTATGATATAATGGTTAAATAATTTGAAGTCTATAAAGCTGACCTATAACCAAGTGTGTGTGTGTGTTTAGTGTGTTTTGTGTGTTTTGTGTGTAGCGGCTGGTACTTTGTCCCTGTCGACCTTTGGCCTTCATCACGCTGGTTTCCTCACCGATCCTCCTGTGAAACCAGGTGAAGTGTCTCAGACGTTAAATGCAGATACGTAGACACGTGGACATACATCATACATCACACATCACACAGCTGTTTGCTTTGTCTCTGAGGAACTACAGACACACACACCAAGTTCACTGGGTGCACAGCGCCCCCCCACCCTGCAGACTGATGACAGCATGTCAGATCGGTCAACTACGTGCCTGACAGGTCATTGACTCCGTTAGACTTTTACAGAATCACTTTACCTTCATCTCGAGAGATAAAGTCAATATGTTCTAAATGTGGTTACTTTTCTGTGGAGGAACTGAAGATACACAAAAAATAAAACCTGAAAAACACAGTGGCGCCCTCTTGTGGTCACACGTGAAAGGAGCTACTGGGCTGGCGGTAAACAAATTTAGGGTAAACTGTCGGATACATAAAGCACACAATCACACAGACACACACACACACACATATACACCATGTGAATATAGTGAAATATACAGTGTGTGTACATTATACATGAATAAATGTAATGTTTTGTTAAAATTAATTGTTAAATGTAGCCTGTACTACATGTTACTTAAAGTTACACTAATATATAAACATGAAAATGTAAAATATGTACTTCAAAGATATGTATTATTATTATTATTATTATTATTATTATTATATCCACATGACTGTTACACTATTACATATCATATCATTAGATTATTATCAGTGACGCATTAATGTGTTTTCCAGGATCAAGACAGATGCAAGTGGCATGAAAATGATAAAATTAAAAAACATACAACACTTTTTGTATATTTTAGCTATTAACTATAAGAAAGTATCACGTCACATGTAGATTAATGTACATTTACAACCATTCATCTGCTCACAACTGTTGTTCTTCACTTTCTTCAACATGGAGTTGATCTTGCAGGTGTAATTTTTTGCAGCCTTGAAGCTTTTTCTCATTTGTTTGTCTGTTCATCACTTTGTCATCGGAGGTGTCAGGTCTGCTGTCACACTTCACTTCCTCTGCTCCGTCCTCTTTTAGTGTCAAACAGTTTCACACTGAACCACTAACGAGCGACCTCCTCCTCTGGTCTCATTGCTCTCACGCTTCTCTCCTCCTCTGCAGCCACGATGCTGAGGGGTCTCTCGGGCCGATGGGGTCTTTTCCTCCTGGCTGCTCTGATTCCTGGTAAGTTCGATGATATTCCAGTTTAATGTACTATTGCGTGAACTCTCTCTCTGTGGCTCAGTCTTTGTCTTCATCTGGAACCAACACATTTCAGTTTTTGATGGAACATCTGTGTTTCTCTGCTTCTCGTACACATCCTCTGTTCCTGAGCCTGACACTGATATCATTATATATTTATATATTTATATATTTATGATACCATGCAGCACTAATGTCTGTTTTATAAAATATACCTGATGATGATTTCTAACGATTCATTTAATGTGTGGTTATTGATAATGACGGTTGCTGCTCTCGGCTCTGTGTGTTCTCTGGTTTCCTGTCCCAGTGAACGTTGCTGCTGTGGTCTTTACTTCTCCCACTCACTCAGTCTTCTCTGACTTTGTGGTTTAAACATCAGATGACACGACAATAACCAGAGTTCATACGAATAACACAGCGTCACATCTCCACATCTACTGGTTCATCTTCAGATATCTGTGAATAGCGGCAGTTGTAGCTTTTAAACTGTTTAATCAGAAGCTATTGTTAAGTTCTTGTGACTGTGATACTTTGACTGTATCTAAACTTGTTAAACTGTTGAAATGACCACATTGCAGCTGGTTTATTGAATTTGAAAAGTTGTCTTGTTCTATAACAATAATAAAATGTCTCTTCCTCCACCAGGCGTCCAGCTCCAGAGCAGCTACAACTCTGTCTCACCGGCCCCCGGCTCTGAGCAAAATAACTTCCATCCGGTCCTGCAGCCCACTGAGGCCACTCCTCAATTAGGTACACACAGACACAACATAGACACAACACAGTCATAACACAGACACAACACAATAATTATCATGAAACATGCGAACAAAAGAACCAGTTTCTGTTGCAGACGGAATCATGAAGATATTGAAATCCTGGAATCAGGGCGATGTTAACTAATTATTACACAATGACAAGTGTGTTTGTGTTTGTGTCTGTGTGTTAGTTAATGTATGTATGTGTGCACATTGTGTGTGCTTGTGTGCACAGGGAAATACAAGCTGGAAGGTCTGGATGGGAAAATATGTATCAAAGCCACCATGGGAGTCGAGTTCATCGTCATCGAGAAGAAGGTTAGAGGCTGTGACTGGCTCAGCACTCTGTGTGTGTGTGTGTGTGTGTGTGGTGTCCAGCCTGTTTCCCTTGGTCTGATTGTGTGAACGTTATATTTTTCAGTATTTCAGCCGTGTTGCAGAAAGAGTGTGTTTGTGTCAGCATCTGTTCATGAGGTGTTAAAATTTGGTTTCCTGTTCAAACTCAACTTGAAAAGAAAGAAAAAGAGAAATTCAGACTCAGACAGAAAACGTGAAATAAACATGAACACCCTCTTGCACGATTCAAAGGGAAATGTGTGAAGAGACGACGACTCCATTGACATGAGTCACTTTTCTCTCCTCCCTCTACAGACCTGGTACTACAGCCTGGACCCGACCAGGGTCACGACGAGCGGCTACTGCGGCAAAGAAGTTGCTGTTCTCTCTCTCACGCTGCCAGGAAACTCTGCTAGTCTGCAGCTCACCTTCAAAAAGGTACAAGACGCACAGATTCACATCTCAGACCCAGAACAGGACATATCCCAGCCTGTGTCACATATTCCTGTGATATGAAAATAATAAAGACAAAGTGTTTCATTAATTTCTCTTGCGGAATGTAAAAGGAATTTGCAAATTCCATGTGACCAGAGGCAGAATGTTGCACAAAGCAAAAAAGTTCATGATACAAAATCACACACACATTTCCATAATATTCAGAATTTCTGGCATTATGAAAATAACTGAAAATAATCTGAGGTTTTCTTCCTCCACTGCTGGAAATGCTTTAAAAATGTTATATAATCACATAATTAGAAATTCAACTACACCAAGAAAAGATTGTCTGTCAGGTTTGAATCTATATCAAAATTCTGTTATGTTTGTTTATTTGGTAAAATTGTGCATCTGTTCATAATCCAGAGATTTCTGAGTCGATCTCTGTGTTTTTATCTGCAGGAAAATAAAGTTTTCTACATCACCAAGCTGACGTCTCACCTGTCCCCTCTGCCTGTTTGCCCGAAATGTGCAAGTAAGACCAGACAGAATAAAAAGGAGAAGATGAATAAAACAGTATCTGGATATGATCCAGCTGTGAAATGAACCCGTCTGTGTTTCACCCCCACAGATAAGACCTTCTCTGGCATAATGGACCACGACAAGTTGTTCAAATCCGAGAACGGTCGCAGCTTCAACTGCAAATCTGAGAGTTTGCTGTTGATGTCGTCCGAGCTGAGGATCAAACTTGTCCCACTGCAGTTTCAGGCCTTCACTCTGCTCAACGGACGCTATGGAAAAGGTGAGTGAGCAGAACTACGACCTGGAAGTGAACGTACAGAGCTGAATATAGTTCTGCAAATTAAAATGATATTTCAGACTCTAAAATAGTAAATGGTCTCTGGCCTGTAGCACTTGTTTAGTCTTGGTGAGCAATCAAAATGTTTTTCAGTACAAGTCTCATTCATCCGTTCACACACTTTTGACACAGATGTCAGGAACCGGGGTTTGAACTATAAACGTTCTAGTTAGTGGACAAACCGCTCCTCCCCTTGGCCACAATGGACTTGATTGAGTTTCATCTCGGGAGTTCAAACCAAGCAGGAAGCTGTGCCGGATGCACATTTATATAAAAAGTCTGATCTGTGACGTTTGTACTGACGAGATTAAAGATTCAGTTTCTTTACTATCTGTGACCATCGTGCTCCTCTCCTCTGTTGCAGAGGTGGAGTGCTGGGCTGACTTCAACAAGCGAGTGATTCCCATCATCGTCGGGGCCACAGTGGTGGGCCTCCTCCTCATCGCTGTGCTGACCTTCCTCCTCATCAAAGACCGCCGCAGACAAGGCTACGAGGAACTCTGAGAGATTCACTCCGTCTCAGAGAATGTTTCACATGAACTGTCTGTCGAGAAAGTGTTAAATGTATTTATTTGACTACGAGTTATTAGCTTATAAAATAAACAAATTTAACATTTTAATTTTCTCTTTGTAACTTGTCTGAACCTGAATTTCAGTTTGTTTTAAATTTCTCTTTACCTTCTGTGATGACTTTAGTTAACTGGCCGTTGTTTACATTTTCAGATTTGTTGTTTTTTTTAAAGTTATTTAATAAAAACAGAGACTGAAAAGTAGTTATCAACTCAGATGAATGCTTTCCAGGTGCCTGCTGGTCCTGGATCTGTTTACCTACTGCACAAAACTGTGAAATTAATAGTGTCCGTTTTAAATTTGCTCTGGTTTGCAAAGTCACTCTTCTTGTCAATAAAATTCAATTAAAGGTTTAAGAGTGAAATTATTACTGTAATAATTATTAATTATTAACTGTAATGACCTCCTGTAAGTGGATTATGTGACTGGGGAGAATAATACTACTATTACAAATTATATAAATACAATAGTAACGATGTGTTATTATTGTTATTAGTAGTACTGTAGTTGTTATTTTAAGAAACGATTAAACACCCAAAAAATATGTGTACAAATAATAAAATATTTGTATTCATATTTAAAGAAACTACTAAAAACATATATTTATAATAAATAATAAACACCTCAGCACCACCTGTATATCCTGTGAAACACCTCCCTCCGCTGGCAGAACGAGCTCACTACAGCTTCCTCCCCACCTCCAATATCTGGGTTTCTCATTGGCAGTGGACACTACGGAAGCCTGTAAAGACCACTCAAGGTAAAACAACTCTCGCGTGTCATTGAGTTTTTTCCTGCGTGTTTCGCTTTTTTGAAGCCTCAGATTTCCACGAGGCTTTAATCTGTGGATTCATCTTTTAATTCACTTTCAGCTGCTGCGGTGATTTCACGCGTCGCTTGTTTCCACGTCCGGCTGCTCGCTCTGCTAGCCCAAGCTAAGCTAGCAGCTAGCTAGCAAGCCGCTGGTAGCCATGGCTGCAGTTATCCTGAGTTTCCCCAGTCTGCAAAGTCTGAGGATCTTTACCCAGTGAGTCCATCACACACACACACACACACACACACACGGACACACACTGACACACTCACACTGTCATGTCTGCTGTGTTGTTGTGATGCTTCTCCGTCCACTGCTGACTAGCTGATTAGCTCGTAATGCTAACCTGACCAGATGCTCTGTTGTGGCTCAGATTGTAAATCATCTGCTTGTTGTCATTTATAAACACAACCAGGGTAAAAACACGTGGATCCTCAACTTGACAACAACACGTCGATAAAGAGTTTCTCATTTTGTTAACTCGTGTTGATGCAGACGAGACGTGAGCAAGGTTAAACACAGGTAGCAGCTAGCAGGGTTAGCATCATGTAGCTGGGACTTCAGCTGTGTTTGTTTACATGAGGTTTGTCTCTGCAGTGACTCAACCTGCTGTTTCCACAGTCACTCATTCATTCATGCAGCTTCTCTCGATGCTGACTCGTGTTTCTCTTGTGTTCAGGAAGCTGTCATGGTCCCGGAGCGGCGTGAGGCTGGTGTCAGGAGGTGAGTTCCTGCTGCTCCCACTCTGTTACTGGTCCTGAGCAGGTTCACTCAGGGTCAACGGTGCAATGGAATGTGTTGGACAAGAAGAAACCGCTCAGTGCAATATTTACATTAAAGAAAAAAGCAAGTTAGAAAGACCTTAATATCACAAAAAGTTAAATACACAACTATACACATTCAGAGCTGCAGCGTGACAACTTTAGCTGTGTGGAATGTGTGTTAACACTTATTGTGTATATGTGATGCATCAACATAAGGACTCATAACGCACCACTGTATAAATAGATCACTAGAGTTCATTTTAAAGATCATCAACATGTCGGTTGTTAAATCTTCTCCAGGAGTGCGAAGGATCGAGAAGGTGCTGATCGCCAACCGGGGAGAGATCGCGTGTCGTGTGATGCGCACGGCGAAGAAGATGGGTGTCCGCTCTGTGGCGGTGTACAGTGACGCAGACAGAGACTCCATGCACGTGGCCATGGTGAGAAGCCTGATACCTGCATATAAATTGCATATTTTCAGGTTTCAGGCTCGTTTTCTTGACCTGCCCAGGGATAATGTTCTTGTTGAGCTTGCACTGATCAGTTTTGTTTCCCTGGTTTGTTCTGTAGGCGGATGAAGCCTATCACATCGGTCCTCCGCCCTCCCAGCAGAGTTACCTCTCCATGGAGAAAGTTTTGGAGGTGGCCAAGAAGTCTGGATCACATGTGAGTAATCCTGCAAAAAGATCACATCTATAAATATGTATAGACTCTTTATATAGAATCATTATTACTCCTTTTTTAAATCTTGTGTGTGTGTGTCTGTGTGCAGGCTGTCCACCCTGGATATGGCTTTCTATCAGAAAGCACAGAGTTTGCAGAGGCATGTAAACAGGAAGGCATCATCTTCATCGGGCCGCCTTCGTCTGCCATTCGAGACATGGGCATTAAGAGGTGACACACACACTTCATATATTAAATACATATAGAATCTCTCCAGGTTGTGTCATGCAGTTATTTGTAAGATTATAGGTTATAGATTATAAAGCTTTTTGTCCATTTTCAGCACATCAAAACACATCATGTCAGCTGCCGGAGTGCCAATCATTGGTGGTTACCATGGAGAGGACCAATCAAACGAGAGGCTCCAAGCGGAGGCTGTTCAGATCGGATACCCTGTGATGATTAAAGCCGTGCGTGGAGGAGGAGGGAAGGTAAGAGGACGGGATAAAAACAATCATGGACAGTTTGTCATCACAATACAAAATAAAACCGTTAAAGAATATACATCTGATGAGGTAACCTCATTGTCTGTGTGTTTGTGTGTCTGTGTGTTTGTGTAGGGAATGCGTATTGCACTTACAGACTCAGAATTCTTAGAGCAGCTGGAGTCTGCAAGACGAGAAGCCAGAAAGTCCTTCAACGATGACGTCATGCTGATTGAGAAGTTTGTAGAGGACCCCAGGTAACTTGTGCACACACACACACGCACAAACCCACACACAGACTCGCACTCACTAATTGCTAACCAGCCACTTCTCCCTCAGACACGTGGAGGTTCAGGTGTTCGGGGACACGCACGGTAA
Source organism: Platichthys flesus (assembly GCF_949316205.1). Classification (NCBI taxonomy): domain Eukaryota; kingdom Metazoa; phylum Chordata; class Actinopteri; order Pleuronectiformes; family Pleuronectidae; genus Platichthys; species Platichthys flesus. The sequence continues at coordinate 4,086,173 of NC_084953.1, read as the reverse complement.
CGCCGTCTATCTGTTTGAGAGAGACTGCAGCGTCCAGAGGAGACATCAGAAAATCATTGAGGAGGCACCGGGGGTGAGTTCACGATGCTCTGACTCAGCAGACGTTTGAAAAGTTACTGGGAACGAAAACAACAGTAAGAAGAAACCAATGGTACTTGAGTTTTAAGTTAATCAAAAAACCTACAATTGAACCATTTTGTCATGAAAACTTAAATTTCAGTTTTGCAAGATCCTGCAAATCTGACTTGAGGTCAAGGTTCAATATTTGTTGATCCAATTACCTCCTGGTTTTGTTGTTAGCAGACATAAAGCGTTTCACAGAACTCTAGCAGCTAATAGGTTGTTGGAAATGTCTTTGGAAAATTGTTTATTTAAGTTATTGTAACTGTGAACGAGGACAAACAGCCTGTTACACCATCATTTGCTTGACACTTGTTTACCCAAACCCACTGATAAACATTCCTCAACTGTCAAGCAGTGTTTTCACAGTTTTCACAGATTTCCTTATTCTTCCTTTCAGCCTGGGATTAGTCCGGAGGTTCGGAGAAAACTTGGAGAAGCAGCCGTCCGTGCAGCCAAAGCTGTGAACTATGTAGGAGCAGGTGAGAAACACAGACACACACCTCATCACAGTCCCTCAGACCCACAACACACGGTTACACTATATTTACACAACATTTTGTCTTTTCTGTGGAGGTACGGTGGAGTTTATAATGGACGCCAATCATAACTTCTACTTCATGGAGATGAACACCAGGCTGCAGGTGGAACATCCAGTCTCTGAGATGATCACCGGAACCGACCTGGTGGAGTGGCAGCTCAGGGTGAGAGGGGGGGGGGGGGGGAAACAGACGGAGGAAACTGAAAAACTGAAGAAACTCTTGGTGGTAAAGATGTAAACACTGATTCTGTGTGATGTCATCCTGCAGGTGGCAGCAGGGGAGCGTCTGCCTCTCCTCCAGGATGACATCATCCTCGGGGGTCACTCCTTCGAGGCGCGGATCTACGCCGAAGACCCAAACAACGACTTCCTCCCGGGGGCGGGGCCTCTGCTGCATCTCTCCACCCCCCCACCGGACCAACACACCCGCATAGAGACCGGAGTCCGGGAAGGTAGAGAGTCTCAGAACAAGGACTTCTTCACCAGAGACATTTAACAATCCCTCTGCTGATCATCATTTTCCAATCATTCGTACAAGAAGTAGAAAAAGTATCTCCTCAACGTGTGTGTGTTTGTTTCCAGGGGACGAGGTGTCGGCTCATTATGACCCAATGATCGCTAAGCTGGTGGTTTGGGGGAAGGACCGACCAGCTGCCTTGACGAAGCTGCGTTACTGCCTCAGACAATACAACGTAAGAAACACACAAAGACCCAGTCAGGAACCGTCTCTGTGTTTTCACTTTCTTTTCATCCCTTCTTCTTCTTCCTTCTTCTCCTCCTGTCCTCAGATCGTAGGACTGAACACGAACATAGAGTTTCTGCTGAGTCTCTCGGGCCACCCTGAGTTTGAGGCTGGGAACGTGACCACCAGCTTCATCCCCCAGCACTACGCAGACCTGTTCCCCGCTCCCAGTGCTCCCACTGGGGAAACCATCTGCCAGGCCGCCCTGGGCCTGGTGCTGCAGGAGAGGAAACACACACAGGAGTTCACACAAACATCCACAGGTGAGAGGACAGGACTTTTAATGTCAGGGCAAAGGATTTCACCTGGGGAAAAAAACATTTATTTACTAAGGGCACTTTGTGTGTCTGTGTGTGTGTGTGTCTGTGTGTGTGTTTTTTTAGACCCCTTCTCTCCATTTGGCTCGAGCAGCGGCTGGAGAAGCAACATTCAGTTTAACAGAAATATGACGCTGCAGGTTGGAGACAAAAGTAAGTACCAGTCACGCTGACCTTTACTGCCCCCTGGTGGACAGGAAGGTAATGAATACAGTCACACACTGACAACAAAGTTTAGATCATGGTTGAGTCGGGGCTGCAACAAATAATATCTATAAATAAAGATATAAACTGTATATATGAAGACAACATGGCAGCTTCCCAAAGGCAAATCCAACACATCTGTATTGCCCCCTGGTGTCTGACTTTAGTAATGGCCGTATACCCCTCCTCCATGGTAGTGGTGGATGGAATACTGACTAAAGTAAAATCAGATGTTCCTCTTATTTATTATGATTAAACAAAGGGTATGAAACCTCCTGATTGACAGCTGAATATTACTGTTGAGTGTGTGTCAGTGGGATCGTGACACTTCGGCTTCAGGCCGTGATTATTACTGCACAGCCTCCGAATGATGTCACAGTGTAAGATGCTGCAGGAGGAAGTTGAGGAAGTGGAGATGTGTTGTCCATGTTGTGTCCATATGCAAACATGTATATCTTTATGTTTATGTACACAAGCACAAACACACAGTCAAATATATACATGCACGTAGATAACTGGCAAACAGATAAATAGAATCATTGTGTAATCGTATTTATTTAGTTGTTTTGATTCTGATCATTTATTCAGCAGCTGGATCGTCTGTTGACGTGTGATCTTTGTTCGATTACGTGAAGATGTGGTTTATTGTGTCGGCAGCTGTTTGAGTTTAACGACACTTTGAATAATTAAGTTCAGAGCCGCTCTGCTCTGCGACACTTGGTTAATGAAGTCACATTCATTATTCAATGTTTCTATTAAAAATGTCACTGCAGAGCCCCAGAAATAGGTCCAGTGCTGCTGCTGTGAAGATGATGATGAAGATGAAGATGATGTCTCTTCACTGTTTTAATGAGTCCTAAACTCTTTCACAAACCTTTTCCTCTTGTCTGTGTCTCCAGAAGTTGATGTGGTGATCAAGTATAACAAAGATGGAAGCTATAATATGCAGGTGAGCTGGAAAAAAACACCTCCTCTTTTTATAACTGCTGCTTCTCAACAACCTGAATGAGAGGAATGTACCACATTGTGGATTAATTAAATAACTTTAAAAGTTTATACAAACTGTTTACTTTACATATGTATTACTAGCAGTAGCAGTAGTATAAGTTCTACATAACTATGGAATCTACTGTTGTTTCAGATTGGCGAGGAGTCGTACCATGTGACCGGAGAGGTGGAGTTGGAGGGCGGAGCTTCGTTCCTTCACTGTTCTGTCAACGGAGAGAAGTCTCGTCCCAAACTGGTGATACTGGAAAACACAGTTCACCTGTTCTCCACGGTGCGTTCCCAGTACCAGCTGCTTACACAACACCAGCTGAGTTCCTCCATGACAACACGTTACTTCTTTCTATTTGTAAAGATCTGCAGTTTTCACATGTTCCACAAGTTAGTGAAACAGAAAAAAAACCTCTTAAAAAAATAAGTGATTTGTTAATTATTCAAATTTACTTGGTATCAACTTTTTTTTAAGATTCAAATTATTTGAAAAGTTAAATTAAATGAGAATTGAGTCCATTGTGAAAAGTTCTGCTCAGTTTCCTGGAAGCTTCATCGAGCTGTTGTTGTTTTATTGACCATCATTGAATTAATATCAAAGTTAAAAGTTTCTGGTTCTACAGAACATTTGTCTCTTCTGCTTCAAACAACTAATTTAATGTCTCTTACACCAAAACCTTTATGGATGAAACTCAACCTTCACCTCTGTGTTTGTCGGCCTCAGCAGTTTTACAGCAGTAAAATAAAAAGTCTGTATTTGGTTTTTGGACTTCATCTGTTTTCAGTAATTTCAGGTTCATTTTCCCAAACGACAGATTTGATGAAAGCTGAGAATCAAATCTTCCCTCGGTTCATTCAGAGAGAAACTCTGTTCACTGACATCAGGGGAAATTAAAGTCTGTTCTCTTCCGCTCACCTCGGTGAACTTCTGCTCTCTGACGTGTTTCTGTCTGTTCTGCAGGAGGGAACTTCCCAGGTGTCCGTCCCGGTGCCCAAATACCTGGCCGGTGTGAGCGGCTCTGGGGCCCAGGGCGGGGCCGTGGCCCCCATGACAGGAACCATAGAGAAGGTCAGTAGGGCTGGAGTTGCACAGAGATTTAAATTAAATACATTATAATTAACACTCTTCTAAATGTAGATGTGTATGATTGATTATCCAAACCTTTGATAAAACTCAAATTCAAGGTCCAGCAGTAAAAGACCATTAACATTATTAAAGAAAATATAGATTTTACTTTTAACTGGGTAAAAAAAGAAGCTTCATAACAAACCAATCAACAGACTGAATTAGGGTTTTAATATCTTTTCATTGTGTGGCTGTGTTATTAAACACTTTAAGTCTCCTGATGACAGTAATGGACTCTGTGGAATAAATGTTTGTTCATTACTTTTAATTTATGAGGAGACTTCTGATTTTAATATAATCTATAATATAGTATAATATTTGAAAACCTCCTGACAGCCTGTGTTGATCTATATTAATGAAACGATCCTGTTTCCTGTGTTCAGGTGCTGGTGAAGGTCGGTGACACAGTGGCGGTGGGAGACGCTCTGATGGTGATGAACGCCATGAAGATGGAGGTGAGAGGCTCCTGCTGATTCCTCCTCCTCCTCCTCCTCCTCCTCCTCCTCCTCACATGATCTCACTTTGATCCAGTTTAAAACTCACTCCACTGAGATTCTGTTAAAGTTGATTCTTTCTTCTGTGTTTGTCTGCAGCACACGATCCGGGCGCCGAAGGCCGGCGTGATCAAGAAGGTTTTCTTCATCGAAGGTTCTCAGGCCAATCGCCACGCTCCTCTGGTGGAGTTTGAGGAAGAGGAGGGGGAGGAGGGTGGCGAGGAGGGAGGCAGCCAGTGAATTCAACAGCCACAAACACACACAGACAGGAAGGAGAGAGACGGAACGAGTTACTGTGACATCAAGAGCGTCCCCGTCAGGACGTGAGTTACCTGATTGGTCCGGTTCAGTCTGGAATGGATCGAGGTCTCGAACACAAAGAGACCTGACGTGTTCCTGAGTTGAACCCGAGTTACAGATTGGAAATAAAGATGGACGACGACGTCTCTACATCTTCTCGCTGAGCGAAGACGAAGCTGAATCATCACAGATACGAGCGCTGCCTTCTTTAGCTTTTCACGTCTTTGGAGTCTGGGCTGTAGCAACCGACCAATCATGAGTCAGTCTCAGCTGTCAATCATCTTCATCCTGTTTTTGTTGTTTTTATAGCATCAAATAACCAAATAAAACTAAACTTAAGAGACACACTGAATTATTTTAGTTTGGTCCATGTCCCACTTATGAACATGGAGGAGATGCGGTGTATGACCTATAGTGTAGCCAGCCACCAGGGGGCGGTATAGATAACTTCACTTTCTTGTCGTCCATCTTCATTTCCAGTAAATGATAAACGCCACGGAGATCTTTAACGTGCAGTTGCCTTTCACAGCCGAGTTTTGACTGTTGTTTGTTTCTTCTCTTTTCTTTCTTGTATTTGTTCAGATTCTTTCCTCATTGTGTTTCTTTTGGTTTCTGTTCTGGGAGTTGTGTCTTTGTTCTTTGTTGCACAGTTTGAGGCACCTCGGGGTTGAAGACACACAATGCCAGGTCTCGTTTTTCTGCTTCTCTACACAAACACACGTGGAGCAACTGAGCTAAACACTAAAACACAAAGTTTGAAGCACAAGATGAGAAATGTCTTTAGGTCTTTAGCAGATCAGGGTCAGTTTCTGAAATCTAGAAGAAATAAATATTCAAACTGAATTTAATGACCATGGATTTATTATCACTACTCAGTGGAAACTATCTATTGAGTTCGCTCGATTGATTTTCCTCTTTTCTGATGAGTTGAAGTTGTTTCAAAGCAGGTCAGAATTTAATTGTCACTAAAAACTGTTATTTTTTTTAATCGTGTGGTTTTCAGTGAGCTTGATAAAGCAAAACTTGTTGTGAACACACACTTTGATTATTTTATTGTGGGGAAAACATTTCATGAGGTTTGTTGTGGTTTGTCTTTCATGTTCTGTTCTTCCAGACTGAAACAGATCTTTAAACAAAGGCTGAGAAAAGTTTTGAGCAGAGTTAAAACATCTCGAGGAGAAAGACCTGATGAAAGAAGAGGCAGAAAAACACTCCAGAGATAAATGAGCTGCTTGTTTCAGTGTCTTTGTTTCCAGGCTCATAATAATAAACCTGAAAGGATGAAACGTCGGTCGCAGGATTTAAACCGATGTTTGATTTTGTGTGAATCAAAGAAGACGACGTGTTGCTCGTCTCTTCGTCACTAACGTTACTAACCGTGTGTTCTGGGGCCTTGTAGAAAAAAGTTAATATTTGTAGATAAATTAGTTGTTTTAAAAAGAAAGATGATTGTAGAAACTGGATCTGATTCTGTAATAAAGATTTGTTAAAGTAGACCCATGTCTGTGTCTTGTGATATTTGATGCATGAGTGATTCTTCTCCAAACTTCAAACACATTAATTTGCTCTCGAGTTGGAAACGTCTGCTACACAACAAATATGAGTAAGTGCATCTGATACATTGGAGAAATATTAATTCAAGTTTGTGTGTTGACTGAAGATCTGAACATCCTCAGCTCAGCAGGTTTCTTATTAATCTGGAACAAACACACTCGTCCTGGTTGGTTGTCAAATTTTAAAATTTCATAAATATGTGACAAAAGTTTCTAGTCTCCTCATCCAAGTATCACCATTTAATATATGTAATAAAAACAAAATATAAAACTTAAAAATATTGAAATAATGTGTCAGGAAGTTTAATTTATGAAACAATTTCTTGCAGTTTAAAACCCACAAATTCCAATGTTCAATCTTAAAAAACTGAGAATCTGAACATGATTACCTGATTGTTTCACCAACACTAAAATAACTTTCAAGGATTAAATTCATCGGCCACTTTGTGAGGTAATAAATATTCCATTTAATTTGAGCAGCTCTGCATATAAAAGTGAGAGAAACAGTTTATTAGATGAATTGCTTCTTTGTCCCGGATACAAACTCTTAATTGTATTTTCTCTCCTTCATTCATCAACATGGAGATTTTCATGAGCTGCTCTTTTCTTTTTCAATTAATTTCTAAATTAAACAAAGTCTCACGCCAAAGAGTCGTTTCTTAAAAATGTGTTTATTTCGTAAATAGAGTCGCATCTTCATAAACATTAACTATAAGACAGATTTATGGACAGAGGAGGAGGAGGAGGAGGACGTCAGTGAACAGAGGAGTGATGAAGAATGAATCCTCAGCTGAAGCCTGATTTACTGATAAGGGGGAGGGGGAGGGGGGGGGGGGAATGATCTTCCAGTCTCGCTGCCTGATGCTGAGTCACAGGACGTTCAGAAACCAGATCGCTGGACACACTTTCATTCACTTTCCTGTTTCCATCCAGAAAAGCATGATTTGATTCCGGTCTGTGAGGAGAAGCTGAGACTCCGACATCAGAGGCTGAACCGGCTTCAGGAAGATTTCACTTGAACCAAGAACATGTTATAATAACAAACCCTGTGAACCCAACGTGGAACATGATGTTACATCTGCAGTTGAACCCAGAGGAGAAGTCTGGATTTTCATTATGTTTCTAAAGCAGAGAACAAAGACGACCGACGGCTGATTTTAGATTTTTTACTAATGTCCAAGAAGCAGGAAAACTCAAAACCTCGACTGGAGCCAGGATTTTACGGCTCTGTGTCTTAAATAAGATCAAATTAAACTCTGACGAGGCTTTTGATTGACGACATGATCCTCATCTGGTGATAAAATATTAAATTAAATTCCTTTCTTTTTTCACATTATGAGGCTGAGTCATCTCCTGCTTCGAGAAATAACCTGGAGGCATCGAACCAAACTGCTCAGCTGAGAGAGTTTGGTTCAGGTCCGAGTTCAAGAACAGATCTAACATCAGTTTCCTGTAAAATTCTGTCTCTAATAACTTTTGATATGTGAAGAAATGTGACAGGACATAAAGTCTGGATAAAAAAAAAAACCTTCAAAACCAAGTGTTCGAAATTATTATTATTAAACCAAGAAGTAATTCTATAGATTTTAAAATGTACCTTCTCCAACAAGGTTTTGTTTTTGTCTCAACTGTATGTAGTTTGTCGTATTGATTCATTTATGAATACAATACTTTCACTGATGTGATCTTACTTTAGTTTGGGAACACTTTGGGCTTCCGCAGATGACCACAAGGGGGCGTCAGCGCTGCTCAGACACTGCAGGTGTTTGTGCACAGATCAGATTCTGCAGCCTCGAGACAAAACACTCAAATAAGAGGTCACAGATGATGCTATTCAAGTTTTTACTCCCGGTGGAGGGGGGGGGGGGGGAATCGATAACAAGGATCATTTTATAAAAATAAGAATCTATTGGAGTGTTTAACACGTTAAATATCAAATATGAGGTCAAATGGTTCAAAAGAAAATAGAGAAGACATTTCCTGTGTTGACATTGAAACAGGAACAGTGGCGATCAGAATCTGTGAAGTCACTCACGAACTGTAACTTTTGACTTCCTGGTTCAGAGCGTAGACGGGAAGAGGGCGGGGGGGGGGGGGGGGGGGGGCGTTTTACAGAAGCTACAGATTTATTGATATGTAAGAAAAGTTCAACACAAACACAGGAAAATAAAGTACTGCAATAATAAATAGACACTTTCATTGTCACGTTTGTACCGGACTGAAAAGAAACTAAGGACGTGAACGAGTCAGATTCAGAATCGGACAAAGAAACTTCTTCAAGCATCGAACGCAGCGAATCAGAAACCTGCTGCGACTGTGTGTGTTCCCTGTGTTGTGTGTTTCTTGACCTCAAGTTTAAAACGGTTGTCTTGTGAGGTTTCGATATCGAGTCTCGCTTCTTCTGGATTCTCCTCGAAGTTAAACCTGATGTGGGATTTGTTTCCTAATTTCACTTTTCACAAAGCTGAGTACCACAACTCCTTCCATACAGAGGAACACACCAACACATACACACAAACACGCACTTCATCATGGAGCGTGGAGAACATAAGAGCGGAAACATGACTGGGATGATTTGAATGGTGGCGCGTGAGGCGATGATTCAAGCAGAAAAGAAGTTGATATGAAACTTGTGCAAAGAACGCTTGTCTTCCTCTATTCTCCGGCCGAGTCATGTATCTGATAAATCAGTCTCTGAGAAGACAGAGACATTCTGCTGTCTGGGTCAACGTGCAGCAGCCGGGGTTTGGAAAGAGCATCTCGCCATTAAAGCCATTTTCATCTGGCTGGGATCCAAATAGAACCATTACCCCATCGGGGGGGGGGGGGGGAGGTTAATTCCACAGATGTTCTCAAACCTGATTGGGTCAACTTTTGCTTTTAAAATGTCCCTGACGTCATGGGTCTAAATGCTGAGATGCTTCCTCCAACCAGGCTGAATGAGAAAAGGCATTGAGGGGAACAACGACAACAGAAAGCACAGAATCAAACCGCTCCCGTCTGCAGCTCCTTCACTTATCTACCACGAAAACAACCTTCTTGAAAACGTATGGCTTTTTAAAACAGGCGCACCGCCGGGGAGTCGGAGGCCTGGACAGTCGAGACGAGAGAAGCAGCGCGAACAATAATAATCGTCTTCGTAACAACAACAGGAAGCTTCTGTACAATCAGGCACAAAAATACACACTTCACTCTGATGAACTCCAGAGTCCTTCGGTCTTTGGTTGCACGGTGGAGGTGAAGCTCCGCCCACAGTATCGAGAGAACACCGTCGCTCTGGAAGTGAGCAGAGCCGCTGCATCAGCAGAAAGCTCTGGATGCTACAGGGCTGTGGGGGGGGGGGGGGGGGGGGGGGGGGGGGGGGTCTCTCCCTTTCAGTCTGATCAGGAAGAGAAGGTGCAGCGGGTTCGCCAGAAGCTCAAAAAGGTTTTTATACAGTTACTTCAGCTGCCAGCTCCCGGTGCTACGTGGGGGATCCTGGCTGGTGTCGGTCAAACCAACTCAGTGCAGCTGGGTTCAATGGTTCAGTCCAGGTCCGACTGGCAGAAATAACCTTCCCCTGTCTCACTGGGTCATTTTTATGCCAGTTTCCAGTAGAACACGTTTGGGAAACTGAGTTGAAAATGAAAAATATCTTCACCAGAGATGGTTGGTTCAATATAAGACTCAACACATCTCTCTCTAAAGCGTTTCTCTTCTAAATGAGACTTCAGATTTCTCTCCAGGCCTCAGGTCCTCTGTCAGCAGCAGAGACTCTGATCGGTTCAGATGCGTCTTGTCCACAGAGGAACATACATCAGGAAACGTCCTTTGGCTTCAAACGATGCAGCAGCTCTCGTGTCAAGTTCGCTTTGCAACTTGCTGAATTGAGTTTTGAGATGAAGTGTGTTGGTTAAAATGGCGGCAGGGGAGCGGTAAGGACTCAGAGCGGAGCGGTGCCTACCCCCCCCCCCCCCACCCCCCCTGGCTCTGTGCGCTACAGTCAGTGGCCTCTGGGTGTCAGCAGTGAGACGCCTCGATGGGCGACAGCGTCAGGATGCTGCGATCGTTAGAGTAGAAGTTCTCCGTGTCGCCCCAAGACCTGAAAACAGGCAGCAGGGACCGAGGGTTAGGACACTGATGCAAAGTGTGTTTCTGTGTCTGTGTGTGTGTGTGTGAGATGTCCAAAGGTTTGTGTTAACAATCACCACAACCAGGCTGAAGGGGCAGAGTGAGAGGTGGAGGAGTGAAGAGTTAGTGATGAGTGTGATGTTGTTAGTGATGAGAATCTAAAGTCTCTTCTCATTTACTCACTAAACCAGATTTATCTGAACCAGACTGAGTCGGAGGATAAAACCTTTTAGTCCAGAGTAAATCATAATAAAAGGGATTTCATTCAGAACTTGAATTGTTGCTTATTTAAATAAGTTGTTGCAGAGAAACAACAACAAAGATTCTTGGTTCTGAGGTTTGAGCAGATGAGGAGAGACTCGAGCTACGTTACCCGTGAACATGACGTCAACACAATCACCACAAAGAGAAATAAATCATGACCAACAAGCATCAGCAACATTCGTGCTACACAATGAATCGTCTGCTCTCAACAGGACCAGGAGGAGAATTCGATCTTCTGGCCGAATATAAAAACACCAAGTACAGCAGGCGGATAAGAAATCTCAAGAAAAATATATGTTCATGTTCTGACTGTACGATCTTCTTCCACAGCATTAAGCCTTTGTATGTAGAATATACTCTATGATCTACATGACACAGCCCTCCTGTTCTGTTAGCAAACTGGGTCTCTACTGGAAACGTGTGACAGGGACAAATCCAGACTGGTGCACGATGTCGTCTTTTTTTATAAAACGCTCAAACTAACAGTCTAACGATAAACTAGGCCAGAAAATTCCAACATGGACGAATCAGGAGAGTCACAGCTTCTCCACCGTGAGGATCTTCTGTGAAAGGTCACGACAGACGAACCTTCACGGCATCAAACGTGAACCAGAGCCGACGATCAGAGCTTCTTCCTCAAAGCAGCAGAGACACTGTGGTTCTACATCCTGTGAGTTCAAACAGCACCCCCCCCTCCTGCCAGCTGATCTTCACAAGGCTGTGTGTGTAACTGTGTGTGTGTTTGCAGCTCTAACACACTGATTTGCTTCATAGCCGAGAATCAGCTAATGTCAGACCTTTCTCATTTCTGACCCCCCCCCCCAACCCACACCTGTTTGTTTACTTCCTTGTATTTACTAGATGTCAGTCGACCTGCTCTGAATAATTCCCACGACCTTTAATCCAACTCTGCTCCGTGAGATGAAGACAACCGTTTTAAAACCTGGTGAACATGAAACAGGCTGATGACTCAAACGGTGGTTGGACTGGAGGCGCTGTCTCACGTGCTGCATCGTGAACACGAGTCCGGCTGTCTACAGGCGACGAGGTCAAAACGGAAAACGTTAGACCCTTCTGGGGTGAGCCAGTGGGAACGTGAACCCAAGAAAAGAACAGGACAGGACGGGTTTCTGACAAGATGGCGCTCACAGGGGACATTAACAGCACAGGAAGAATTAATGTGGAAGGTCGAGCAACATTATGCAGATTTCAGACACAAAAGGGACAAGGACACGGAGAGACAGCGGGGACAGAAAACAGACTAGTGCAAGAGGACGAGTGTGTGCGGGGGCACAAATACATACAGGTTTACATTGTGTACAAAATACCAAAGGCAACAGCAGCCCCCATGCAACAAGACAGAGTCTGGGCATCCTTGTTTTGCAGCCTGTAGGGGGCGCTACACACCCCGGGTTATAAAACAAGCATGCCCTCAAAGTTGGCCTCTTCTCAGAAGCACGTATAAGGCTTCGGGATCCAGTAGAAAAAGACGAATAGTTACATGAAAAAAAACAAAGAACTCTCAGATACGGCACTTCCCAGCAGCCTCTCTGGTTCAGGATGTGGTCCCCTGTTTTACTGAGGAGGAGGAGGAGGAGCGAGAGATGTCTGACAGGAGCTGAGTCTTCATCATTCACTGATTTGACTGTTAAAGGGTCATAACAGTCAATTTGTTTAATTTCTATTACAAAACAACAAACTGGGTTTGAAGCCAACTTTAAGTTTGTTGATTAAATAATCACGAAAGAGGTTTAACAGTTGCTTATGTGGATGTATTCCTGCTTATTGAAGCACGTCAAAGGACTCAGGACAATTTGATTTGTTTGGAGACTCAGCTACTGGAATGTGACGAGAACACGTGGGAAGCAATATTTAAAAAAACATCTCTGACTCCTCACATCCACGTCTGTTCCTGCTTCGTCGCCCACAAGACACGATTCAGCCTCAGCCAGCAGTCAATGCTACAACAACAGACCAAGTCAAGCAGCCAGCTACAGTTGGGCTTTGGATAAATATCAGATTAATTCTTTATGGTGTATATAAGATGCTATTGCGCTTGCCATACGTCCCTTCCAGTCACTAAGCGTGTTATATAGGACTGGGTGGATACATTCCCTCACCCCTGTGGCAGTTTCCTAGCATTAAGGCCGAACGTGGGAGTCTCACTACTCGCTCTCTGTGGATTTCTGCTTTCTTAACTGAAACCCAGAGGGTGAAGAAGAGGGTGAGGAGGAACACAGGTATGAGGGGGGGGTGAAAACCAAAGCATTTTACTAATGTTTGTATGTATCCCTCTGGGAGTATAACTCGACAGATGGAATAATGTAATTGTTCCTGATCAGATGAAGCGTAAGAGGTTTATTATTTGAACTGCAGCCCAGTAACTCAAAATTACAGTCAGTCACAATTATACGTCTGAGCGATGAGATTACTGATACAGCTGCATCCCTCAAAGCCGACTGACCGCGATGACACAGTCATGTGCTCAACCGCAAGAGGTGGCAGGTTGCAGTCCAGAGGGGGGGGGGGGGGACTGCAGCTGTCATAGCCTTCACCCACACCCACACACCCACACTGTAGGTGCCCACATCCTCTGACTTTGCGAGGTCCACTGCAAAACACTCACACCCAAAGAATGCTACATCTTCATTATTGATCTGATCAATAGCGAATGTCCCACAGCTGTTATTTTTTTTTGGGGGGGGGGGATTGATGCTCAGCAGAAAGGGGCTGATCAGGTCAATTAATCGATGACCTCCTTACTCTGGGATTCAGGTAAAAAAAGACGCAATAACACACAAACTGCCGACGGAGCAGACCCACAAGCTGTGAACTCAGTGCACTCGTCTTTAAAGCTGCACTCGGCAAAAACAATATTTCATGGGGGGAAAAAAAGAAGCTAAATCAATGAAGAAAATGAAGTTGTTGATGTTTTCTCATCCTTTATCACATAGTTGTGCTGCAGCAGAGGAAGAATTTTGTCTGCAGCCACTAAGAGTTCACTTTGTTCAGGAAACAGACATTGTGTTTTATTGTATTTACCTCTCACTGGCTTTGGCTCCCAAAATGCAACAATTGCTGAGTGCAGCTTAAAAGCTGAGTCACAACTAACTCCCACTTGATATAAAGCACTTTATATCCCTTCAAACACAGGATATAATAGTAGAGATGTGAACACCCACATTTGGTGTTTGGATCAGATACGATTCCAGTACCTAACCAAAGTCTGGCTCCATCTCAAGTAGTAAAGAAGACTTGCAGCCCAGTATGGAAGTCAACCTAAAGCTCAGATTAATAATCGACATATAGACGAGGCTGTCATCTGCTAAAGTGCATTACAGATTACACAGTTCTCCTTGAAATCAGGCAAAACTTTGATTTCACGGATGTGTTGAAGAGAAACGGGACAGAAACAGGACGATAAGAACAAAGACACATGGTTAATAGACAGACTCGCCCTAATGTAGGGGCAACACAGACAAGACAGGTAACATACTATAGTGGAATAGAAGCCTGTTGAGTAGAGCCCGACAGATATGTCCAATCGGCCGATATTAACCTATCATAGATAATGTCCCACATGAAATCTTTGGGCACGGACAAATCCTGAAAAACATAAATAAATAAACAATATAGAAAAAATGCTAAATTTCAAAGTAACTTTCTATTTGTTGTCTCCTGAAAAGATAAAGCACGAAGCAAAGGCTCTGCTACAAATGGACCAATAGAACGTATCCACTGAGTTTTGGACCTCATAAGATGATATCAATATTATTGGCTGATCGATATTAGACGTATCGGTCGGGTTCTACTCTTGGTTCCCTTTTTATCTCCGTTCTGTTGGCCTCAATGGAATGACTGGGACCTGCATTGTCCAAGGCTTTTCCTGCCAAACATCCACACCGGCATGCTATGTGGACGGCATGGGCATACAAATCTATTCAGTCATTGGTCTCTATAGTTTTGGTTACTGGTTTTCTGTCGGGCTATTCAAAATGTCCCAGCATGAACATTAAAGGAAATAAGAAACCGATGATGCAGTTCATCTGGACTTGATCCACACATCTTCAGCCTCCTCCTTCAGCTGATTTCCCAAAGTCCCAAACAACCCTTGCACCAGTGTCTAGGCCCATTTGAAACCCAGTTCCCCCACAGCCGTATGCCCAACTAAATACAAATCGGAACGAGAGAAACTTACAGTTGAGTTGCGGCCACATTAAGGGCTACAGCACTCTGCACTGCTGTCCAAATTTGTGAAACCACGAGCTGGTGGCGGTACGTCAGGTTTCTTAATCATTGATAGAAGTCGTTGCAGTCCTGCCCACCTGTTGTTGCTGCTGGACGTCGGGCAATGGTTTTCACCGGCCGGGCACTGGCCTGTCATGTGCTCCAGGAAGCGGGCCAGGCGGGAACAGCCGCTCTGCCCATGTTGGTAGCAGCACAGGGACTCCACACAGCTGAGGCTCTGCGCGGGGGCTGATAGAGACTGAAAGAAGGTGAAGAAGGTTGAAAGAGAGGAAAGGACAGAGGAAGGATTGATGAGAAGCAGAAGAGAAGGAAAGAGGGAGAAGTGACAAAGAGAAGAAGTGAATACCAACACAGTCCCATTCTGACAGGATGATGAGGGGGACGGCAGGATGACGAATCACATGCTGTCACCACAACAATGATGTACAGAGAAAATATTTCAAACATGCTCCACAACGAGGTGACATATGTTGCAAATCAATACATAAATCATAAAAACAATAAACAAATCAATAACAAAACAGCTTTCCTTTTCTCACTGAGAGTTTTTACCTCAGGATTCAAAACAAAGACCTTGAAGGAAATAGAACTCCCACTGTTGCCATATAATTTCATAAACCGTAGGACGGATCTTTATTTCCCTGCAGTGGGTCAGGTTGAACCTGCTTAGTGTTATTATGTGACTTCAGTGCTGCTTTAAAAATGGGCCGTCTCTCTGTTGCAATTATTTCTGCCTGTCACGTCTATGATGGATCACTCACTCTGCGTCCAATCCATAACCCGCAGCATAAACTGAACTAACCCTGATCCAAGGCCAGCCGATCACTTTCATCAGCGGTGATAACAGCCCAGCTCTTTTTTTCTTTACTACCTTTCCATCAAAATTATATTTTATTAGGTTTTATGTGACACTGAATAATTTAATCTTCGCACAAATTATATAACTTCATGTCCTGGGACACAGATCTTAGGATATTCAGCCTGCTTCTGTTTAACTACTGTGTCATAAGAAATAAGACGGTGTCGTCATCATCTATCCAGATCGTCTCGATTTCATAATATGTGAAAACCAATGCAATCTATTGTCTGTACTATTGTTTAAGTTGGAAAGCAGTGGACAGAAAAGAATGAGGCCCTGGCAGACAGAGCTGAATGAAGTTGGTGCCTAGAAAACTGAGAGATCAGGTGGCGCTCTCTCTCGCTCTCTCTCGGGTGCTGACCTGAGTCAGCACCCGAGAGAGAGCGACTGGGAGCGAGGGGAGGGAGAAAGTGAAGAGAGAGAGGAAGAGGAGACGAAGAGGAGCCAGAGAGTGAGGAAACACTCATGTAGTCTGGATCCTGATCAGGACAGGACAGCACAATCATAGATTAACCTCAGAGTAAATCTAGTGACCCATCTGGTCCATAAATCACCTTCAATTTGTACTTTTTTGCAATAATCAATTACAGGCATCATCGATTTCTCAAGATCAAAACTTGCAGAGCAGCAGACTTTATGATTCTCTCTGCATTTCTGTGAGACTGAATGAAAAGTTTGGACTCTGTCGAGTTTTAAATCCTCCAGTTTTTACACTACACTTTCTATCAGATATTATAAAATGTGCTTTTGTTGCCAACCCTTTCTAACTGTTCATATGTTCTCATGTGAAGGAGCCTCCTCTGATGTCGGGTGGCAGAATGTATGACGTTGCTGTTTTTACTTTTCTCTGCAGCAGAAATTGGAGACACCGTTGGCATGAAACCAAACTATTGTTTTTCTGACCTGCAACCGAAAACCCTGACTGGACCAAACTGAAAATGAATAGTGCTGGCAGTGTCAGGCGTCTGTATATATCTGTCTGTCTTTTAGTCTTTACTGAAAAACCAAACAAATGTATTCTGATTACTGCACCACACGATTCACCACTTAAACTTGGCCATAGCAAGGAGAGAAAACGGGATTACTCCAAACTGCTAACCACAGAAAAAAGCTGTGACAACAGTTTAACCACAACATGCCCAGATTGTTATGTTTCCTACACTGATGTTCATCTGTTGTTGAAGTGTCCTTGGTGTTTTTATGTTGGTGAGACCACGTGGGTGATAAATGTAGGTTTTTAACTCTAATGACTGACTCAACAAACCAAGTGTCCAGTACTGGAGCATCAATCAGTCAACACAGAGGTCAACAGGGTTCACATTCTGTGGTTTTCAGTGGCAGTCATGTTAGATTCAGTAAAGTTGCTCATCTGTGTAGATTATGGGGGGGGGGGGGGGGGGGTGAACAAGAGAGAAGAATCTACTGAATGAGCCACTTCATTTATGTATCTGAGAAATTGCCAAACCATGACTGACTGATGATTGCAGTTCTCTTGCACAGTGAAGTTTTCCAAGAAACAGATGCCAGAACTAAAGACCTCAGTGAAAGCTGTGGAGATCACATCGTTCCTTGGATGATTTATTATAGTAGCTCCAGAGCTCGGCTACAACACATATTGACTGTCATTTTAATTAAAAAACAACTAAAGGCTGATTAAAGCTCAATATAATCGATATACGGCAACAGACGGATGCTTCTGTTCGGACTCAGAGTTAATTTTGTGAAGAAAAAAGATTAGATAAAGGAAAGTATAGAAAATAAAAAAATGGATTTCATGAGTTTTCAAATACTAACAAGCCATTGAATGAATGAAACATCATTCCGACATCAATATGGATAAACAGAAACACGGTGAAGACAATGAATTCAGCATGCAAACAGCATTCTCCCTCTTTAACCCCTGAACATGTATCTGAGCAGTAAGTAAGAGGTTATAGGGAAAGGATGGGGGGGTCACACATTTCTGGGTAAGGATTAGATTATCCATGCAAAGGTAAGGATGGATGGAGTTGACCGTGACTGTGTGGGGGAAATGGTTGTTTCATTCAAACAGGAATTGAGGCTTGACAGAGACGTACAGGAATACTATTGTGTGGGGGGGCATTCAGCCATGGGGGGAGGATGCAGGTTGTTTTAACAGAGTCTATGTGGTTGAGGCCATATTGCCTGGGCAGTGACATCACAAGGGGGGGGGGGGGGGGGGCGATGGCAGTGAAATACAGGTATGGTACTACCTAGGGGGAGCAGGGGTCTGGGCCGGGGGTAGCAGGGGGAGGATAAGCAGCTAGAAGGTGCCGATTGTCCTCCCCTGGGCTCCGCTGGACTTTAACAGGGTCATATTCTGGGCCGACTGAACCCTCACCCTTTTCCATCTGAGGGACACAAGATGCTTACAGTGAGCCCTGCTGGCTGGTTACACATCGCAACCATCAGGTACACTCTGGGTGGCATTGAAGAAGCAACAAAACCAGTAAAACCAGCCTAATGATGAACCAAATCACACTGCAAAAAGTATATCCACTTTAGACTTATATTCATCGATTTGATATGGGTTTGGAATCATCTCATAACTTACATTTGCTTGACGAAACATATTTTTAGGACACAACACAAGACTTAACAATCATAGTTAAGGTGGATATGCTTTTTCAGTGTAGCTTATTTACTAGTAAACAATCACTTGCTAGTAAACAATTGATCAGTCTGTCAGAAGACATGTTTACATGGACACCGATATTTTGATATTAACCAGATCAAGAAGTTAGTCTGACTAAGACAGTGCCATGTAAACAGCATGTCTCTCAACTCATACCTCAGAAGCATCATAATCAAAATAACGTCTCATTGAGAATAAGGTCAGTAGTGAATACTGGTGTCCATTAAACGTAGTCCCAGTCATTCCAGTAAGCTCAGAAATAGCTGTCATAACCAATGAGCAGAAAGAAGCTGCAGACATCCCAACTGTCTCTGGGGAAACGGCTCCGTCTATTGCAGATAAAAGCAAATCTATTAGCGTCTGAACCAATCAGGCTGCTGCTGAATCTATCAGAGCCACAAAGTAGATGAACAACAGGAAACCCAGGAGACTATTCTGGGTTCTTCTGTGATTAATTCCCTCTAATCTCATTAGAAACGAAGGACAGAATGATACTGGAAATCTGCAACAGAATTGAATAATTTGCATTATACAGCGCTTTTACATTAAAACACCATTTGAAGCCACTAAGAGCATCTTGTGTACTTCCATTGATTCAACAAACAAATGAATTACTCTGAAATACCCTCTCTTTTGCATTAAGTGTTTTGTTTTGTTCCTGTAATGCACATTGTTCCTTAGATCTTCAGGTCCACAGCTTGTTTCTGCTCAAAGACTTTTTGGGATCTGCATTTATATTATTAATAGTTTGAAATTTATACTTAGTTGCCAGATTATTAGGTTCAACTAGTCCTGGAATAAATTGTACCTTCACAATGGTTACAATGTTTCTCTTTTGTTGAAACTGTTTCAGGAATTAGTTTGTTCCTTTATGTTTATGAATATTATGATATATATATATATATTACATGGTAGGATATCTTCCAATGATTCACTTTTAGAGCTGGTCCGTCAAAGGTCAAGGGAAACAAAAATATGGTCTGAAAATCATGTTTCCAAGATAATATAAGTAAACTAATAATTTATGATCATATGGTTAGAATGAATCATCACTTTGATAAAAACGGACAATAAACAACATCAAACTAGATATTAAAGGACCATAAAGTCGAAACAGCTTGAAGGTAAGATTTACAAAGGGTATGAACTGGCAACTAAGTGAAAAGTAAACCATTGTAAACAATAGACCTAATAATTCTCTTATGTGCTAGCATATCTCAGCAAGTGCTTCAGAATTATAACAAGTAACGCACAATTTTCATTCACATGATCTTGGACAATTGAGTACGTGCAAAATTACAACTCTTAAAAAACATGTTCGTCAAGTCACTATCCAAGATCAAGGAATTATTGAGGTCGCCTCCCGTCACCAGAGACAGCTGAGTGTTGATACCATTTCACTTGGAGGCTTTTTATTGTGACGTCTACTACTACATCTTCAAGGCATCATTCCAAAATAACTGCGATAACAACCCAGCTGACTGTCATGTTTGTAATGGGACGGTGTCATGCTGCTGTGCCCCGACACGTGGAGTCTGTCATGCAGCCGCAGTGTTGCATCAGACTTCTTCTGTCAGTCAGTGGAAACCATGCAGGGGAACAACTCTGAGCTAAGTAGGGTTTCCTCAAGTGGTGAAACCCAGTCTGAGGGCGTACGGCACACGTCAAGAAGATGGACCATGCTATAGATACAGGAAGGGGGGGGTTGATGGGCTGCACCATGCGACTGATGTCCCTTTAACATGCCAGACTCAGACTGTGTTCGAGTCCACTAACTGATGTTCAGGAGCTGGGGCTGACCAGGTGCTCGGATTTGGGACGAATGCAGATGCAGGACGTCAGAGTCAGAACAGCACTTCTTAAATCATGATCCAAAAACACAAATACGGTCCCTGCATGATACAACTGTACAATACTGTCTCGTGAGATATAGAGGAGCAATCAGAATTAAGCACTGGAAGATTCACACTCATTCATCTGTTTGTTCATGCAGTGGATGGAGTGATGACAGTACCATGCTGAAGCAGGCGGGAGGTGTGATGGTGGATTAAAGTGCAAGACATGCAGCGGCTGAAATGCCTTAAATCACATTCTCCTGCATCGTCTCCAACCCCAAAACACCCAAATACGTTTACTCCCCAATCACAGAGAATGCTGATAGGCTTGTCCGGGTCATGCGCTCACAGACACAAAACAATAAGGTGGAGCTCCGACAGTAGCAGCGCATTTTGTGGCAGAAAGTGCGCTGCCAGTGTCAGAAACACTAAGTACGACCAAATCAAGTCCAGACCTGGGAGGAAAACATTTCACTTGTTTATGAATGATGATAAACGGGAGTGCTTTCTCCATAAAGAAATGCTTCTACATTTTAGAGTTCTCTGTGTTGCTGGAATTGAGACTTCCATCCTCATGTTGACAAATATCTTAACCTTTACATATGACATTAAAACATAATATGGTTTGTGTAGAATAATCCTATTTACAAAGAGCAAGTGTTAACATGCAGTGAAACACATCACTGAATGGTAGTAATTAAAACCACAAATAACGGCATCAAATTACATATTTTTCCCAATTTTAAATAACTTTTTTTCAAAACCAGTAGAAGAGAAACTGAACTGCTCTGTCCTCAACGCAGGGGAAAAGGAGAAGCCAGTGTTGATGGCCAAATATTCACACACATATTCTGATTAATGCCAGAATCTAATAACATAGAAGAATTGATTATGAATAAAGCACTCTGTGGATACTTGTTCTGATTTAATTGATTTCTAGATAAATATTAAGCCCAGGGCTGGACCAGTCTCATCTCCTCTACCTAATTTTGCCCAGCTGGCTCTTGGTTCTGGAAAGAGGCTGCAGAGCGATGAAGTCGTCTCCTATTGCCACGCGGTTGGAATACATCTACACCGGGAGCGTACACAGGAGGAAGAACACACACAGACACACAGAGAGGTTAGAGATCAAGCTCTCACACACACACCCAGTTCATTCGACCACACACACACAGAAAGACAAAAAGACAAACTGGACAGAGTTTAGAGCAAAAACAACAAACACCACATTTGTTTTCTGAGAAACAAGAGGAGTTTTGTAAAAGAGGAAAGTATAAGCCGAGACGTGAATAGACTCCAGCTGGATAAATCAGTAGAATAACAGCGTGGGTCGGCTGAGAGGTGACCATGCAGACTGTGTGTGAGGTGAGTCATGTGGCGTCCGTGAGGAGCCATGCTGTTTGTGTAGAGAAGTGGATTAGTCGTGACCACATAGGCTGAAAAAACAAGGAGCTGTTTCACCGATATGAGTCGAGAACTTGAGCTACCGTGACATTTCACTTTGTTTTCTCCCTCCGGGCTTTTGTCATCTCACATGAAATATGATTTCCATTATTGTGACGCAAATCTAACACTGTTTACGGAAGACATTTTTAATAACGGACTGTATTTGAACCTTTCTGCCATTTACTTCTGATCCTGGGTCTGCAGATCTCACAGAGAAACCCAAACATATAGAAATGTCTTTTTAACATTTCTCACCTATAACTCCAGCTGGACCTATTGATTTAAACTCATTTCAATTGATAGATTATAGAAGAATAACATGACTCCATGTGGGATGACTATGTACAGGATGTAATCTAACTACATCTAGTCCTCATGTTCTCTCCACTACGACATTTGCCTGATTATTGATTTCTGTTCTATATACCTGTTACTATTCTGTCCTACTTCTTTCTCTGATCCTGTCCTTCTTTGACTTCCAGCATTCTGTATATCATGAATTTACCTCAATAAAAATGATTTATTCTTGGCTACAGTCACTTGGCTATTAGCCATAGTTGGCTAAGTGATGCAGATACAGGTCTGTGAGTGGATCCTACTCACATGCTCAAAATGTTCTTGAGCCCAGCGATAAGCAAACACAATGTTGGAGATAAACTAAACATCTGCTGTTCTCAGAGAAGCTGCAGCAGAGTGATAACCCTGGAAAAATATGGGCGTAACAAAGCAGTAGACAGACAAACGTATTTCACTGTACTAATGCAGTGATTTGAGAGCTGCTGTGGCCCAGAGGGACTTTCTGGAGTCCTGCCAGAAAGGTGCAACACAAATCTAATCTCAGCCAATATGAAAGAAGATCCTTTTTCCTTTTTTTGCTTTTAGACAAAGACAGAACAATCCATTTTAGAAGAATGATCCGATCACACCTTCTACTTTCTCCCATTAACCTCTGTGTTACCTGACTCTTCTGCGTGCTGGTGGGCTGCAGATGTCTGTAAAAAACACTCTTCACAACATCCGGGAAGAGGCAAGTTATGACCATGATGATGATGGCGAACCAGGCGGAACCGCTGGAGAGCAGCTGCACGAATACAAAGTACATGTCCTGGCTGTGGAGGAACGGCCTGGAGGGGGGGAGGGAGAGAAAGAGTTGTTACCCTTTGCAGCCGAGGGGAGCAGCTACATGTTGGTTTGTCTGAGAGGGACAGAGACAGTCTGGCTAAAGTTAGCATCAGGTCTAAGACTATATGGGTGGGCAGACATGGGCGGCTTAGGGACATCACACAAATAAGGACCTGTTGAGATGTCCTACCACACATATTAATTATGGCCCATCTATCAGGATGGCTCCTGCTGGTCTGAGAGCCGACTGGAATGGGTATAGTACTTAAGATGGATGTGAACTTCTGTAGAATCACTTTATAGGTTTATGGAGGGTGTATGTGGAATCTACGTGTGGCAGATATACCATGGCAAACAATTTTCTTTGAATTCTAAAGCAGTGCTTCGTACAACGACAAAGATTCTGAACTGTTCTCACCAGATGATTCCTCCGTAGAAGAGAGAGAAGATGAAGTAGAAGGCAATCGAACCCCAGGTCACAAAATGGTTCATCCACGTCCAGAAATGAGTCTCTATAGCGAGCTGTCATCAAACAGATGAGATGAAGAGCCGTAAGACACCAAATAAAATATACAAATCTGCCTCAGTGCTGTTAAAGAAACCTTGACCTCAACCTGGGACAAATCATTTTCTCCTATTAATGGCCACTGACATAATTCTAATCAAAATTTGCTGTAATTCGTAGAACAAGTGTGTCCCTATGGACCTTGACACGATACCTGAAGGTTCGCCAATGCTCACACAATCCATCATTTTTAAGTGCATTTAGTTAAGTGGCAAAATTACATAAAAACACAGAAGTACCCTAAGGAAGATGCATTCAACAGCATGGAGTAAGCCTAACACTTTAAAGGGGTTGCAAGTTCTCTGAATCCTGAGATAAATATTAAGGTCTTTAGTTTGCTTTAAAATTAGCTTTGACTCATTTTGTCTGTGTTGTTCTGTGCTATTCTCAGTTTGCTGTAAACAACTGACACTTCAGTGTGAAATCCAAGTCAGCACCAGATGATGTCATAAATAAAACAACAGGCTGTGTTGTTGTGAAAGCCTGAGATTAAACTTACCTTTAATGTGACAGTGATGACCATAACCGTAAAGACCAGCGTTCCAAAAGTCCAGTTTCCAAACATCTGTTAACAAACATTACAGTCAACATTACTAAACAGTGAAATAGTGCCTATGTTGACTTACATACATATTACATACATATTACCATTGCGCAAGAAGTGGTAATATAATGATATGGTTACATATCCTATCGTGGGGTATTGTACAGCTTCTACAGGATAACAAGATGTTTGGTGTAACGGTGCCTATAATGAGTCCCTGCCCTCCCACTGTGTTGCTTCCACTGGAAGCTCGGCTTCATAAGAGAATCACTGTACTTGGTGTTTAGGAGGTGGAGGGGGGGGGGGGGGGGGGGGGGCATTGTTTCTGTTTTCATCCAATTCAAAAC
This sequence comes from Platichthys flesus, assembly GCF_949316205.1. Classification (NCBI taxonomy): domain Eukaryota; kingdom Metazoa; phylum Chordata; class Actinopteri; order Pleuronectiformes; family Pleuronectidae; genus Platichthys; species Platichthys flesus. The sequence continues at coordinate 4,061,784 of NC_084953.1, read as the reverse complement.
ACTGCTGGAGTCACAGCTCTGAAAACTAATAGTGATTAATGAGAGTGACTAACAGAGAGAAACTCAGGGTGGTAAGACAACAGTTCTGGGCCCTTTAATGGAAAGTGTTAATGCAATAGATTCTTTTTATCATAAGTAAAATAGTATTTTACAAACTCGTCTCTGTGTCCATTTGTTTATTTATCTATCTGTGAACCATCATTGCTGATAAAACCACCGGGGTTATTCTAAAAAGTCCTAAATATTACAATGTATAAATCAAGTTAATGCAGCAGCGTGGGATACTAATTCTCTCTGCATCTGTCGGCCCATGAGATTAATCTAGAATATATAACTGCACATATGATGAGTACATATGAAATGTATCTGCTATATTTTAAAAAGTGATGATGAATGTATGTGTGAATGCTTATGAGTTGTTACAGTCTATGGAAAATGAATGGAAACCTGATCATATACTTGACCCTGACAAATGTATTGGTGGACTAATGAAAAATCATAAATAATGGCCATAAAACTCCTCATCTCAAAGTTTCAAATATAACAGCAACACATCAGACGAGGCATCTTCCTGATAAGTCTCATTTAACCCCCCAAGGAGACATGCATTCAGCTGTAGAGCAGACTCTTACCAACTGCCTGTTAGCTCGCAAGATCTGAAGACATGCACAGCGTGAAGGCAGAAGGAAAAAAAAGAGTAATCAACAAAAGATAGAGGAAAATAACCACAGAGAGAGGGAGAGACAGAGAGCAATATGAGTGCTTGCTGGAATACCAAACTTTAGACAAGATATGCAGTGGGAAAGGAAAGAGAAGAAAACTAATTTTGTGAAGAACCAGAGACACAGAAGATATGACAAGAAGAAAAGGTCAAATTACGAGAAATTTTTAAGTAACAAGTGAGTGACGAACATGCGCTATTTAAGAGGCTGTTAAATACAGAGACGGAATGAGGGAAGAGGAGAGTAAGTAACTGGGGAGAAACCAGCAGGCAACAAGTACCATCAATAATTCATCATAACATGCACACAAACGTTATCTTGCTTTTCTTTACTGCCTGTCATGTTTGCCCTCAGGCAACATTTCCCTAACGTGATTTATGTAAAGATCTTCTCAGCGAGGATTCCAACAGAATAAAAACCATGTAGTACATCTTCTCTCTCACACACAAACACACACAGACACACACACAGACCTGTCCGTTGCCCATAAGTGTGGTGTCTTCTCCCATCAGTATGTATGATCCAAAGAAGAAGATGAAGGCGTGACAGAAGCCCAAGAAAGTCCAGTACAGGAAGGTCCGAAAAGACAGCAGAGCGTTTTTGCTAATGTCCCTGTAGGAAACAAACGTTATAATTTAATTTAGAGGACAGAGAAAAAGTTCAGTGTAACACTTGATCCTACGATGATGGTAAGTTAATTGTGGATAATTTACAGAATGATTCAGAAAAAAACTTTTCAAAACATGTAGACCAAACATTACGTACATGGCAACAAACTCAAACTACTTGATCCAAATTAAATGTGGCCTGAAATCTCTCTCAGCCACCTTTGCTAAAGTTCCCCACAAACAATCGATCAACAGGCTTACCTATACAGGCCAGGTTTGTTCTGCAGGACGTGCGGATGGACCAGCTGTTCAAACAGGCTGTACACCAGTATGGGCAGCGAGGTGAAGCAGATGTTGTAGAGTGTCAGATAAACACTGTCGTACAGAGTCTGGGATGACGAGACAACATATCATTCAACACAAGCTTATCAACTTAATCCACAGCTCATCGAACCAAACATGACAGGCAGGGATGTTGAAGAGTCAGATATATTATACAACTGAAAAGAATGGTGTCAATATCTTTTCTGTGTGCATGAGATATATGATTGACATATAATCAGATCTAGTGTGTGAATGGAGTGATAGAACAAATGCATCATATAAACATTAACTCGCATGTTGTAAAGCTATGTCATATTAATGTGTAAATACATTTGATAACAATAAGAGATTCAACCTTTGACTTTGACAGAAACTCAAAATGAGTGATGTCAATGAGCTTTTTGCTAAAAAAGTAGAAACAGAAAACTGTTGTTCAGGAATTTGTGTCCCAAGATGAGATAAAAACAAACAAAACAACAAATGAAAAAGATGAGACATAAAGCTACTTACTTGTTGTGAAAACAAACAGACGAACTGGTATAAAAACTGGGGCGTAATAAAACACACATTCTATAAAAGAGAGAGACATAAAGAAATGTTATACAAGGTGCAGTGAAGAAGACTCGATTAAACACATTCTGATAAAGGCTCATTTTCAAAAAACATTTCTATAAATCAGAATAAGGTTTTTTTGCTGGTATTTGAATCAATATCTGATTCTACTGCTATAAAGTCTAAGGAAAAGTCAAAAGAAGGAATGATCTTGTAGAAAGAAATTAAAAATCAGAAGTATCACTCACCTTGTAGAAAAAGTACTGTACAAGCGTAGCTATTCGAATGTAGTAGAAGTGACCGTGGACCAGCAGTAGTTTAGACAGGAACCTAAACCTGGCAATTGCATAGTCACTGTTTCTCACGGCCTGACGACCCTCCTTCCCCATGATACCTGGAGGAGACACACAAACACATGTTAGAGAAGAAAGAGCAGTATACAACTACAGCTGAAGGTGTGTGTGTGTGTTGAGTTGTTACCTATGCCGACGTGGGCTTCCTGTATCATACTGACATCATTAGCTCCGTCTCCTATAGCTAAGGTGATGGGTTTCTCCGGAGATGTTTTAAAAAGACGTACCACCTGGACAGAAAACAGTAATACTGATTTCTGGACTGAGTTTCAGAGCACACACAAAGCTAGAATAGAACCTTTGACTTTACTAAAACAATGAGAGTTTGTGTTTTAGCTCATATCAGAATATTCTCAAAAAATCATGAGATTCATTCCTTTCCAAAAGTAGTTTTGATTTGTCGAGGTGAGTTGTGTGAGCGGCAAAGCACTGGTACCTTTGCTTTCTGTAGTGGGGCCATGCGGCAGCACAACACAGCCGAACAGTTTTTACACACTTCCATGAAGAGCTTCTCGTGCCCCCTCAATGCTAAAGAGAGACTGGCTCCATCCACGACCAGCCCGTGCTGTATGACATGGTCCTCCTTTATCCTGAGGGCAAACAGAGAACAACATTTTTTTAATCAAACGACTGGTATCCAAATAATTCTGATATGTAGATTCTATATTTCTCAGAAGGAGGATCACACGCTCACCTCCGGGCCAGTATGCGGAGCTGCTCGGCACACTCGTTGTCTGAGCGCTGCTGCAGAAGCTCCAGGATGTTCATGGTTCGGTGGAAGTGACCACAGGACAGACTGACACTGACCGCTGTTTCGTGTTTGTCCCCTGTCAGCACCCATACTTTGATTCCTGCCAGCCGCAAAGCCTCAATTGTCTCCTGCACCTTGTCTTGGAGTCTGAGTGACACGAGGAAGAGAGAGAATAAACTCCATGTGCATGTTTGGTAAAATTAAACCAGGCCAACTCTCAGGTGATTTGAACTTTAAGGATATTTAGTTTTTATACTTGTGGGTGAGGTGTTGTAACTAGATAAGATTGACATTCAAACCTGGTGTTTTTGTTGCTTAGCGCTTAATGTGTTCACATCCTGGAGGCTTGTTAGTAAACGAGATTGCTCGTAACTCAATAAGACTAATTAGATGATTGTAGGGGGCATTTTCCCTAAAGCTTCTTTTATTGGACAGGTTAAGTCTGAGTGTGGACAAAGAGGTTTTGAAGAAACCAAGCAAATACAAACAAATAAATATAGTTTGACTAATAGGAAGATGAACAGACGTCTCAAACAGCAAAAGATAAGACTAAAGGATCTAAGCATCCATGACCTTTTTCTCTGACGTCTCTGTGCAGTAGCACTTTTTGTTATTTACAGCATCTCTTAGAGCCTGACCAATAAAATGAATACGATATTATATTACCATGACTATCAGCTTTTTTTCTTTCTGGACAAAAAAGAAGATGAAGGAATTCCTGGTGTTGTCTTCTATAATAGATGAGATCCTGTGATTGTGACCATATGTGCCCGAGGAGGAATTCATCCCAGATAGAAAAACAGATAGAAGAGAGGAGAGAGAGGGAGGGAGGGGGGGGAGGAGAGAGAGTGCGAGGGCAGAGATATAAATGGAGTGGGAGAAGCGCGAGGCTTATGCGAGGAGCAGATGGTGAGCGGATGCAAACACATATCAACATTCATTTCCAGAGAGTCTCAGCGAGGTGGCGTCTCCATCTCCCTGCAGACTGTACGTTGTTCCACTGTTAGATTCTCCCTCCCACTGTTGAGCTGCCTGTTCCTTGCAGTGTGTTTTCTACTGTTTTATAAAGCACTACTTTTTCTATTTGGGACTTTCTACTTTGGCATTTATTAAAAACAGAAATAACTTGGTCGGGTATCAGCACTTTACTTTTGGGGCTACAATGATCATTCTATGCACATTGAAAAGTGCACATGCAGCTTAAAGAGTAAAACTTGTTAGTACTATATAAGAGAAACAGTTGTTTAAATGTAACAATGTGGATATAAACCATATGCTTTACCCGGTGGCAATATGATATTTAATTTGCCAGTTGCAACACATGATATAAAAACATATATAGCATCATACTGTCTGTTGGGGAGTTAAAGTGGCTTTCACATCATGTATTCTAATTGGCTCTATTTTAATGGAATAGTTTGATGGTTTATCCAATTTCTTGAGACTATGTGATCGATACCGCTAATTGCCAGCAGGTGATTAGCTTAGCATAAAGACTCAAAGTGGGGTAAACTGCAAACCTGAATCTGTCTTAATTTCAAAGAAATAATCCACTTAACAGAACCTTTAAACGGCGCTCATTAATAAACATATCATGTCGGACATTATATGGAAGGTGAATATCTTTTTTAATTTCATTTAGCTGAATCTTTGCCTCAGGACAAATCCCAGGTAGCCAATTCCACCAATTCCAATCTTTATCATAAACTAACACAAGCACATGCTGGCTCCAGCTTCCTATTGAGCGTACTGACATCAGTCACAGAACCGAAGCACAGACACCACAGTGTTTGTCTTGTTTGTCTGAAGCTAATGCTGCCAGTTTGGAAGGCACTGACAGGCTGTCATGGGTTTTTCCATTGTAGTGAGTTGTGAATGTAACAAAATCAAGTATCAGGGGCAACAATAAGATGATAATAGTGCGATTTATCCTTTAAATGTTCATACTTGTCCTCCACCCCTGTTGCTCCCAGGACCTGCAGGTCTTTCTCGATGTAGCTGAAGGCCTCCTGAAGTCTCTCCTCCCTCTGCTGCAGAGCAGTGCGGGCGCCATTCAGTCGCCTGTCCACATCCATGTACTCCTCTGGGCTGAAGTGACGACATGCGACCACCAGGGTCCGCAAACCTTTCTGTGGTCGGAGGAGGTGGGTGAGGCATGGGAAGAGAAAAAGAAGAGATATGAGAGCGCATGTAAGACGAGAAATAATGACAACAAAAGATAAAATAAAGATAAATATTAACGGACAAGTTCATGAGGAAAGGAACAGTAGGTCAAGAGGATGTGGGAAAGGAATACGAATAAAAGAGAAATAACAGAAAAACGAATTATCAAAGCTTGGCTTTAAATCAGGGAACCGGCCTGAGGGGTCGACGACCACAAATCAACCCAGTACAGAGCACCGACTCCTGGGTACTGATGTCAGATTACATGATGTGGGGGCCAGATACGCCTGTTTGTGTGTGTGAGTGTGGGGCTACTTTAGTGAAGAATTTACAGTCTAATGGGAACAGAGAACGACAGAGCCAGAAGTAATTACTACAATGTTGTCAAATGTCAGGCCTACACATGAACACACACAAACCAACGTGTGCTTGAGGAAATATTTGAATTATTAATCATAATATTCAGACATTCCCTGACGTGTTCAGTTTGGTAAACAGAGTTTGTTTGATCAATGTGACTCCAGTTCATCAGCACATTCACAGAAAGTCATATTTAATGCTTCAGAGTAAAATAAATGAGCAGCTGCTGTATGATGGTTTTATGCTTTGTTATTGATTTTATGATGTTCAATCTAATAAACTGATGGATTTGGAATTATTTGCTGACCAATAACCGCTGAATACAAATTTGAAATCCAAGGACGAAGAAAAATTCCTGGAAAAGATTCTCAGAAACAAAAAGTGCATTTCATTTAAAAAACAAATGACTCCTCACCAGTGCAAACTCATCAACGTGCAGTCTCGTCTTCTCTATCTCACCACTGGTGCTGAAAGGCAAGATGGCGGACTCTGCTCCCTTGGTAAACAGCACTTGATCTCCTTAACAGTCAAGATATGCAAAAAACAACATGCTTATATTCATATATAGTATGTAATGCGCATATATTCAACCATATTATCAAACTGCAGTTGCGTTATTCGGTCCATTGCATCAGTGAGTGGGAATTTGTGAAGTAGGTTGGATAAAAATCGCCTTTTGAATGCACTAGATCTACCATTTCCCAAAAGTGCAGAGAGGTAGAACATAGTGTTACCTGAGGGAGTCTGGAGTATGACGCTCATCCTCCTGCGATCAGCATCAAACTCTAACACGTGGAGCAGTTTGTACCTAAGTGAACAATGACAGCATGTTTGGACTGAGCAACATCTCTAAAAAGTCACGCTCTTAAATAGCTGTACACAAGAAGGGTACCTTTAAGACATATAAACTAATGTTACCGAGAAAATAAGCTTCACTTCACAGCCAACAATAATATTTGAGTATATGTGATATTGAGAGAAACTCGGGGTGGGACGTACTTCTCTAACTTGCCAAATGTTTTGATTTCCAGGGTGTCTCCGCTGCTGCCACTGAAGGCCACTCCGATTCTGGGAAAAGGGAGGACAGAAGTTATTGATTAAAGTTCTCTGGAGAACGAAGTCCATGACCTTCAAGATATAAGTATATGATCATTTAAAAAACAAAAAGCTGTAACTTTTATCCATTGCCCTTCTTCAGGCCATTAAATCATTAAATCTTTCTCAGTTTCTGTAATGTGCTCAGACTGTAGGAAAAGGTGAATCCTAATAAAACTCAGGTGAACCAATAGAAAACCAAGACCACAAACAAGGTAATAGAATCTAGGACCTTTTTGTTGTAATGTGACTGTTACAGCCCTGAAAACTTTCCAACATATTCAGTCTGATCATGTTTGTGTTTTTATGAGGTCAGAGCTCCGACTGTGTCGCCTTTTGCTTTATATCATCACAGATGCTCGGTGGTTCAGTGGAGCACGGAGTCGCAGGGTCATGGGTGCAGTCCCTTACCGCTCAACATAATTTTATTTAATGGTTCCAAAAACTGCATTGACAAGAATTACTGACTTGATGCCCCATTAAAATCTTGACACACGAGTCAGAATATTTAGATGGGCGCTACACAGCCACATTTCCTAATCATCAATTCTCCACGTTTTTTCATTTCTTCTCCAGCTTCTACAACCTCCCTCTTTGCACAGGTGTGGTAGAATCTCCCGTTTTTCAACTACCCCCTTGACATCAAGTTGCTGCCTGTGCTGGATTTCTGGGAGCAATAAATAAACAACAAGTGACCGAGGAAAAGGTCCATTTAGCGAGCACTCTGACCTACACGGGATTTTTAATGTCCCTCAGCAGCTGACAGTCAGGAGAGGTAGAACGGCACGTAGACTTTAACCTTACGTCTACAGCCAGGATTTATATAAAGCAAATAAAAGGCCTATATATTGTGACAGGTCTCTTCTGGCCCCAATAAAGCCAGAGTTATTTTATTATACCAAGAGTAGCCTGAGACTGAAAACACTGGACACTTTCAACTCAAACTTTACGAATAGTTTTCAAAAGTTTTTAGTTTTTTACTATCACCGTCATCCTAACATAGACCATAAAACCTGAAATTACCTGTTTTGTAACAATCACACATATTTAATATTTGGTAAAACTACAAGCTCTACCTTAATTGATACCTTTGGATAACATCAGCTCTCATCTATAACCATATTTCCAGGTTCTATTCTCTCATGGAACCTCACCTCTTCGCTGCCTCTACTAAAGCTTTCTCGTCTGGGGAAGAGGCGTAGTACTCCATGTGATTAGAAGAGAAACCGTTTGAGTGGGAGAACGGGTCTCCAATCAGGCAGTCGGGTTGGTCGTAGCTGATATGAACCGTGTGACACAATGACACCGCCTGGATAAATAACAATTCCTCACCGATCTGTAAGGAGAGAAGACGGGAAGATGAGAGACGAAGACACATCTTGGGTGATGAACTTTCGCAGTTCTACGTCTGTGTATTAGTCTAATTATCTATAGCTGAGTTAATAAACAGCCAAAGGAAAAAAGCTATGACTGACATTGTGTGTCTTTGTGTGTCTGCCAAGAGAAAATGCATGTAATATGTGTATGTTTGAGAGTTACCAGGTGAGGCCTAGAACCATCCGGTGAATCGTCAGTCATTCCCTCTGGAACCAGTTTGCCATTAACCTCCCGGTACTTTGTTCCATTAATGGAACACTCACGGAAATGCATCTCGTTTTCTGTTAGCGTACCCGTCTTATCGGTAAAAACATATTCCACCTGGAAGACAGAAACAAACAACAGTGCACATGTAGGTTAGGAGTGACTGAAGGAGAGGCAGAGATGTTGTAAATAATAAACAAACGCCGGAATTATCAATTAATCATATCGGTTCTTAGACTTTCACTGTGTGTGTGTGATTGTGTGTGTGTGTGTACTTTTTCTCCATACCTGCCCCAGCTCCTCATTGAGGTCGGAGGTGTTGACCTGAGCTTTCTGGTCAGTTTCCTCGTGGTAAAGGTCCAAATCCCAGCCAATGAAAAAGGAGCCCAGGAACTTCTGCATCTCCACAGTAACGTACAGTGAGATGGGGATGATGAAGTTGTAGAGAACCAAAAATGCCAAGAAGTCTGAGATGAACTTCAAGATCTGAAGGAGGCGGGAGAGAATCACGTTATTATTGTCTTAAACTATAAGGGTAATAGCGAGACAGCAAAATAGATGTGCTTAATGCACGTCTATTTCACACTCACACTAATGATGCGTCAGCTCTAATCCTTTTAAAACGAAAGCAGCCTGAGTATCACCAGCTATGAATAAGTGATAATAAGATGTTAGACCTGGAGTAATGAAAGTGTGAGATAATTGGTCAAAGGTTTAGACTCTAACAGGGTCAGCGTGACACTAAATCTAAAAACATGGCCATTGTTTTATTGCTGTTATTCGGCTCGGTCTCAGGGGAGCAGGATGTCCAGTTTACAACTTAGATTTTTTTGTCTCTCTGTCTTAATACATAGAGGCTGCTGACTGATTGGTGTTGGCAGGCCGGCTGATGGGCGAGCACACTTGTCCTGTGGCTGGCACTTCCTCTATTATGCCGAGTCAAAAATTCTTGAAACACAGACCTCCCGACTGTGTGTATACACAAAGATTCAAACTATTATACATCTTTATATCTTCACTACCTTCGTGTAAGTATATCCGCAGGTGACAGAAAGTAGAAATAGGAAAGTGGATGAAGGTAAAAAAAACATAATGTTGAATATCTCACTTCCTCCTGTCTCTGCCGCTGATAGCCTGCAGTTCTAACAAGAAACAAATCAATAAGAATGTGTTGAGCTGCAGCTTATTTCCAAGCAGACTAACCGGACTGCTGTTTTTCTCCTGTTCAGTCTTTTGGTTGTAGAAGGGCTCGTCCCACTTGTTCGCGGCCTGCCAGGCGTACTTCAGGATGGTGCTGAGGACCGCCTCGAACAGCAGGATGCCCAGGTAGATGAGTAGGAAGGTATTCATGGACCTGACACAGAGAATTATGTTAAGTGGAATGTTTTATTAAGTATATTCGGAAGCAGGAACTTGAGAGGCAACAGAAAAGTGCTTACTTCTCCACTGCAGAGCGCTTCTGGGACTTGCACTTATAGTTGAGGGCCATCTTGGACTCCATCCCTGTGTAAACTGCCACAGCTACAACAGCAGAGTTGGTTTGTGAGACCATGGTCTATTGATAATGCGTATAAGACATCAAAATTCTCCAAGTGTCCCTGGCAAATCCTTGGCTTGAGTTTCCCATGCCAAGCAATTACAACAACAGCAGCATACACTATCATACATTACAGTCAAACCCTTTTAATATCCAGTCTACGAGCACAGTCTTCAGTTAACATAATCTGACCTCAGCCATATGATAATGAGCAGCCTGGCCTTCCCATAATGTCCACGGAGCTTGGCCCTGTTTGTATCTCAGCAAACAAAGCTGCATCAGCCTGTTCTCATGCTTCCATTCTCCACTGGATATAATTCACAAACTATTTGTTCTTGAGCAACTATACTTTGTCTTTCTTTCTCTTTCTCAGGTCAACTTGAATCTTCCCATTGCAACACACAGATTTTCTTTGCAGCTGCTTCCTTCTCAGTTGAATCATGTATTGTGCTTCTCACTGTATCGACTCACCAAAAATCTCTTTGGTATTTTTCAACCTGGCCCCTCGCAGCAGTAAATTCTCCGGACCTAGAGGCCTGACATGGAAGCAAACATAAAAATATATAAATACAGACAAAGACAGATGTGGTTCTATGACTCCGGTACTAACAAGACCTTTATAAAAACAGTGCATGAGGCTCATTAATATTTTGTAAACATAATTAATCATTCACATTTGAGAATGCATTCTGCGAATTAACTCTTTTTTGAATCAATGGGTATTTCTAACATTATCCAGGGACAAAAAACTCTTGGTGCTCTTCTTAAAGCCTTCATCATCCTGTTTTGAATGTCTCTAGTTCCTCTTGCACATTTATAATTATTAGTTCAACCAGCTGGATAAATCGGATCTCACCTGACAATCTCCTCCCCGTGCTCTGTCACCGTAATCCGACCAACAAACCTGGAAAAGACCAAAGGAATTTCATTTGAGTGGACCGAGAGAGGCAGTAACAAAAAGGTGTGTGCACGCAAGCACATGCACACACACAGAGGAATAAATCATGTACATTCATGAAATGATTGGAAAGGCTTTCACAGGCTCAGCAATAACCTGGTTACTGTATAGTCTGTATTTATATACAGCCGGTCAGAAATCACATTTCTCCCCCTTAGCCAGATTCTGGCAGGCATTAGATTAATGTCTCTGCAGCCTGTGTAGTTTGACTGAGCCATGGACCAACAGAGAACGAGCTCTGCGGTGAACAGCGTTTCTGTAACTGTGAGAGTGAATCTATGTTCACAAAAAATAATAATGTTAAACAAAGAAAACAGGCAGATTCAGCTGGATTTCATTTAGAAAGCAATGATGCATTTCAGCATGTACTGATCTTCCTTTACATCCCACTGCATCTCTGCCACAGAGATACTCTCCCTCCCAGCACACATGTTATTACCACATAAGAAATTAGGTCTAGTGAATAGAATGGATTCTAAATTAAATATGTAAAATTAACTTTCTTTATTTACAGCCTAACAGCAATAAATTGTCAACCAAAAATAAAGAAAGAGATTAAAACACACAAAAATCTAATTATAGCTAATTTAATTAATCTAATTTTGCGGAAACAAATTGTCCAATGTTGTAATATGGGTTTAGCTGGGAGTGCTTTGTGTGTGGGTGTGGCTAAAGGCAGGGGCGGATTACCTGTACAGGTCAGCTTCTGGCTGTTGACACTCCACCACAGCCTGCAGAGACTCCAGCCGGGACACTGACTGACACACGGATGTCTCCGCCACAGAGAAGTGGGTCTACAAACATACAGACACAACACACAAGGACAGTTAATGGTCCCGAAAGATACATTAAATGTGATTCTTTTAATTATTTTTAAAGCTCAGAAAGGTCTGGCCCCCAGTTTTGTTATAGAGGCACTCCATTCCTATGCTCCAGGCCAGAATCTAAGATCTTACAAACAACACTTGCTGTTTGCTCAGCGACTCCTTCCCTGAGGAGACTAGAACTTTACCTGTTTTTAAACATTGAATAAAATATGTTTTTAGAGGAAAGTTCTTTAACATCTGATATTTATGTTATCATGTACTTAGGTGCTATAGAAATACATCTTTCACTTCTGTATTAAGTATTACCTAAAGAAACGTTGTCCTTTTGAGTTGTTAGCTCTCTCACACCCAAGTCTGCAACCACTTTCCAGAACAGATATGTGATCCAGCGATACTGACTCTGCAGTATTTTGACAGTCTGTGTTAAGATACTCCTAAAGTGAAGGTACTACTGCAGTATGACTGCAGTAACCAGAAGGCCAACAGCTGCAGTGGAGATGATATAGAGACCTATGAATATCTCAAAAGGCTACATTAACTGTACAAACACATTACTAGACCAAAACAACAACTCCCCTAATTTGTATAAATAAACTGTAACAGCAGCAGCAGGAAACCGTTAGAGAGACAATTAGGCTAAATAGCCTCTGGCAAGCCTGGGAGGTGAGGAAGAGAGGGAAGAGGAGAGGGTATAAGAGAGTTCAGCACTGAAATATGTCTTGCAGACAGAGGTGAAGCAAACTCCATCTTCTGACCAATTATAGACACATTCTCAATATATGCAAACGGTGAGTCTCAATAAGGTTATCGCTGCTTAAAGCTTCAATATGAGGCTCATTAGCCTTGTGTTTCAGGACTATCAGTGCGCATTACTGCAGCTATCACTGTTAAGTAGATTCCTAAATCTCCACTAGCTGCAGTGCCTCACAACACAAGGCTACACAACACAAAACTTTAATTTTGACTGGATCTAAAATTTATTTAGTGTTTGTACTCAACAGCCCCTCTTTAAGGTGCTGCAGCAGGCTTGTGGAGTTTGCAAGTTTATATCCCAGAGCTTGTTATGGAAAAAGAACACACCACAGATCATATTGTCTCATATTGTCACATATGCTCCTAACACACTCCAGCATACAGACCTTAAGGTTGGTCTCTCCATCCAGGCTGGCTGTGGTGATGTGACAGGTGCCGTCTGCACGATCCGACGACAGCAACACCAGGTCCACGGGAAACGTTTCATCTTTAGCCACACGAACAATGTCCCCAACCTGGATGGACAGACAGAATAACACTCAGACACTCACACAGTACAATACACAATGTCTCAATGGTTAGAACTGAACTTTCCTCCCCCTTAAGTAGCGTTTTTCTCAATTTATGAAACATTAATATGCATTTCTTACGGTCAACGTTATATGCTTTTGTCCAACATGCCTTCAAACTATGAAACAAGTATTTAAAAACAGCTTAAAATGATTGGCTGTGTTAGATAATACGTCTGCCTACAGGAATGTCTTAACATTTGCAGTGGTGGATTTTTCATGCATTCTAGATCATTCCTTCTATAGAAAGCTCCATAATTAGATGTTGTCTGTGTCACTGCAACAAATGCATCATTCACACGACATTCCATACATTTGTGTTGGTTGTTGTTGATGCTTCAGTTTGTGATGTCCTGTCACATGAAGAAAAGCTCCCTAGACCTTACATTTCTTCTGTAAGGTCTAGTTCTACAAAGCCCTATCTAGCAGAAGGCATTTAACAGGCGAGCTACAGTGAGTGATGAGTATTGGCCGTGAGGTGTGAGAGGGTATTTCAGGGTCACTCATGGCCCAGGTTTCTGTCGTCTTACCCTGATGTTTTTAGATCTCGTTTGGACCAGACTTCCACTGCGAACCACAAACACTGGAGCCCCATTCACCTCATTGTCCGCCTTGTGTCTCAGCCAGTCCTCGTAGCCCTAAGAGAACAATCAGTCAGTGGCCGACCAAACAGAGCAGCTCACAAGTAGCACATTATATTTTAATATAATATTGTATTAGAGTTAAACAGCAGTGACAACTAGCCACTGATCAACTGTAAACTTGTAACAGTTTTATATGAGTTTATAAATATTAAACTAAGCTGAAAAAAATTTGATATTAAACTGCATTTATCTTAAGTTCCCTCTTTTCAGCTGAATAAAGAGGAAGCTCACCTGTTTTATAGCAGTTACTGTGATCACAAAGAAAAGAGGCAGCCCACTGGTAACTGGGGAAGTTGGAGTATCTATCATTAACTGGAAAGACAAATACAGGGAGGGGGAGAGGGGGGTTGCAGAGGTGTCAACAAATTGGAAGTGCAGTGGTGGAAAAAAAGAGTTATACCACATACTCAGTGAAGCGGGTGTGTCCTGTTGAGAGAGAAGACTAGAAACTTAGAACATCAACAGAGAAGCAGTAGCTGATGTTTCAAACAGGAAATCTACATAACTTCCCTAAAGGTAAACCGTCACCTCAGAACTACAACCCCCCCCACACGCACCCCCCCCCCCCCACACACACACAACCAAACCCCCACACACCCAGACCAGTAAATGTTTCCTCAGCTTTCTGAACCTCATGTGAATCAGTGATGAACGGTTTAAGGCATTAAGCTGGAGTCAAACTTTGTGGGTTTTACACATATTCATACCCGTAACTGTTTGAAGGGTTTCGGTGTCATTTTTGAACAGTTGATAATATAGAGAGGCAGGAAATGAGAGCAGAGTCAGAGCGGATATGACACGACAGGCTTGATTCAAACTGCGGGTGTTTGTGGTTTATATATATCGTCACTCAGCCACCTGCCAGACCTATATGGAAAAAACTTTTTTGCAGATGAGCAAATGCCCCAATAGTTTAGAGAAGCACAGATAATTGGAGCACGGGGATAAAGGTTTCAACAGTGGGTTGATTATAAACCATGAGTGGCGCTATTGGCTGAAAATGCATCTCGCTTCCATTCACAGCAGTTATCTATGAATCCAAGCCAGGCCACCTATAAAATGTTCACGACTGCAATCGAAGAAAATGTCTTGTTCAAAATGTCAAGATAACAACTGATTTGAGACTAAGCTGAGTGGGTGGAAATGAGCTTTAGACACAGTCAAGTCAATTACACTGGCCTCACTACCCAGGTCCAAATGAATAAGGAGAAGCCTGGAAATTTGAAAGCCAAATCCTCCATCCCCAAAAGCTGACGGATGCAAAGTGAAGGCCAGACGCCTCGAGACGGCTTGTAAAGTCCCACATATTATTAAATGTGTGGGTGTTAATACAGATGCAGACCTGTCTCTCTGCTGGGCCCTGGAAGTCTGTGAGTCAGTAGCTCGTGCACAAACAGACGTTTGTATTGAAGACACGCACATTTGTGTTTAGTGCAAGAAAGCTGAGGACACCCTTGTCCCGTGACCATCTGAATGAACAGAGCATGTACAGTGTTCCCACAATAAGGAGTAGTTAGCGTTTGTGCAGTGGTGAGGGTTTTACCTGTACGAGGAAGATGATGATGAAATAGAAGTTGGCAATTCTCCTGAACTGCTCAAACAGATTCTTTGGGATAAAATTCCAAATGGTGTACTGAAAGAGAAAGACGAAAATATACAGTTAGTGTTAACATAAATACAGACTATACATGCAGAAGATAAGGCAAGTAAAACAATTCAATATTACACAAATGTATGAGGCAGTAAGTCTATCCTATCTCAGATTATAAATGGCCAAATTAAGAATAGGAATACCTTGAATTAGGGTTTAGAGTTTAACTGTGTAGTATGAAACAAAAGCCATGTTTGGTATAGTATTGCACATTTACATGATACTTCATGGCCGACAAATATAAGGTGAGATCAATACAGAGGAAATACGTTTTTGTTTTTCTGTATTGAGCCTCAGATGTTTTCATAAAGACTCTTTCAGTAAACAGGAGGTTGACATCCTGTAGAGAAGGCACATGCTGCAGGAGCTCACCCACTTGTGCTGAGCTGCTCACTCGCTGCTGTGACTACTTTTGTTTTACCGTTTGATCTCAAGTCATCACTTCCTGTGCAGCGTTGTGTTGAGAGAACAGCTGCAGGAAGTTTGAATTTTGTGATTGAGGTGAAAGCGTCACATAAACAAACAGATCCACCAAGTAGTATCTGTCTCTCAAGTATCGCTGGAAATCAATTCAGTAGTTACTGAGGTAACTTAACCTGACTGTCAATCATTTCATCTGCTGCCTAATCAATAACAGACATCACTGCTGGTGGATTATCCTTTTGTTCCACCTTCTTCTAGCTAACCGAAGAATCCTCTCACCACCAAAAGAACTTGTGTGTGTGTGTTGATCTCCTTATTGACGAATCGCAGCCAGTGCAACAAAACTCCAGACTTAAATTTTCAAAACTAGTCACACTGGTGCTAGAAATATATGTTTTTTTTTAATATATATATATATACTGTCACGCAGTGACAAGATTCATATCTTAAAAAAAAAGAAGTGCCTCAAACCATCTTATTTGTGATCAAAAGAAAACCTCTAAAAAAGGTGCATCTATATCTCATCTAGATTGGTGGTTGTGTGATGAGAGGAAGCGTCATGACACAAGTTAAAACATTTGTGGAGAAGTGAATCGTTACTTCCTTTTATTCAAAAGAGAGTAAAAAAAACTGGCTCCGGCGCCAGTTGGTACCTTGGATGAGATGATCCTGTTGTCGGCAAAGCGCTGCGGTATGTAGTGGCCATGTTGGGGGAAGCGGTTTGCCACATAAACCGTTCTGGTCTCGCTCTGATGAGGGGGGTCAAAGCCCTGAGGGAAGGGAAGGATACATGAGAAGAGAGAAGGTGTGGAGAGATGGAAAAGAAGGGATGTGCACAAGATTTCCTGGTGGATCTTCCTGAATTTAAATACTTCTAACTTTCCTTTGATTCATATTGTAAACAAAACATTTGGGTATATTTGTTTGAAAATGAGCTTTTGCCTTGTTCACTTTTTTTAAGCAAATAAATTGAGACATTAATCTTCATTTCAATAAACAACTGAAACATTCATTCTTTCCAGCCCATCACTATCAAAATAATTAATAATTCATAACTAATAACTACTGTTATTGAGTTACAGTATGATGACATAACATTTTATTCCAAACTATGAAAAACACAGACAGCTAGTTTGACAAATAATAGTCTTGTCAATCAACTTATAAACTCTTGTACCTCTAACCACAGCAATAAAGTGAAGCATTGAAAGTAGTTTGGTAACTGTTGTGAACTCAGGTTAATTTACTGGAGTATGTTCCGACTTGCTTAGTTTTAACTTCTATTTCTGGGACTGTCCTTTCTGTCACAAGCCAGCTGCTACAATAGGAAGGTTAATACAAGTGCTTCCACCCTTTTGCAAATTTGTATGACGCAAGTGTGACATGCACTCACACCCATACGCACACACAGAGGAATGTATCTGTGCCACGTCACACACACATTGAATCACTTGCACAGGGACACAAGCAAACTATTAGTGCCTTTCTCTTGTGCTCTCGCTGTGCTGCTTATTTCTGGTTTACAAACAAAAGCACCACACCTAAAGCTAAACAAACTAGACTCTTTAAAATGTTGAGTCAAACATCTGTGATGCAAAGCTAAAGCTGATGAGTTAAGTGCTCAGACTTTACAGTCCGATCACCAAGCAAAGACCTGGCTGCTCACGCTCTACATCAGCAGCCCCTCCGGAGCGGTCTGGCTATTGGCAAAGAAAAAGCAGTTGTGGTTTGTTTGCTTTCACAATGCTAACAAGGAGGAGATGTACTGCCTTGGCTGTAGGTGCCATTCTGTGTGCTGAAATGTTTCTGTCTGGTATGTCAGTTATGATAGGAGAAAGAGGAAACATTAAACAGGCAGGTATACTGTTGAGAAACAAAGGTTTTGAGGAAATTGACGTGACTATTCCTTTACTTTGGGAGAGCATGAAGAGGGCCGATAACAATTTCTGATACATCAGAAGTGTTTTCACCTTATGAAGTCGATATACAAGACACGTTTTGTTTTGTCAGGATTTTCCAATTCTACTGATCCATTCTTTTCCACTTTGCTCCGAGCTTTCAAAAGAGCATCTATGTGATATTTCTCTGTCGTTTAGGTGCATTCATTTTCATCTTAGTCACAGTTGTCCTTTGCTCAGCACACAGAAAATGGATTTGGCTACAGTAGAATAACAGCAAAATAACCTCTTAATGTATGAGTTAGATCAACTTCTGACCTCTGGACTTCAACTTGTGAAGCCTGAAACAACACAATTGCTTTCTCACACTGAACATCACCGATTACTTGTTTTCGAGGCAAAGAAATTAGCAAAATCTTGAGCTCCAATGACGAAAAACAAGCTGTTAGAGTTGAACAGTCATATGTTTGTCTCACAGATGTCTGTCATGGTTAACCACTCATTTAAATGCTTCCTATTAAGAAGATACAGAAACTTCGAGAGAAAACACAAATCACATGGTCGAACAAACCCTAGAGTGGAGACACACGAGTCTCAGCAGCGTGCCGACCCACTCAGTAATGGCAAACAGCAGCATTTCTCAACTAACTGTGAATTCCTGAGCTGGGATATGCAGCCAACAGAGGAAGTTCTCACAAACTTCCAGTAAATGAATGAACCCTGGCAGTGTAACGTGCTATGTGGAATTCTGATGAACAGTAGACTCTAAAATTCTTAAATTAAATTAAACCTGCTGAAGAGTCAGGTAATTATTTCTGGAAAGAAATCATCTACCAGCTCACAGAAAAGCACAGTTTGTTTCTTATTAGTCTTTCAACACAAGTCGGAATTAAATCATCAGATTGTATTAAGCAGGAAGTTCAGCTGAGCACATCAACCAGCGGTGGGGGTCGTCAGGCCTCCGGGCTGCATGCAGCACATGAGACTATTTTATCCAGCCCACAAGGAACTTAATGTATTACATCTTTTAAGAACATTTTCATGACAGAATTGATTTCATGATAAAACCTCATAAGAAATACTCCCCAATGTCCTAATTTTCAGGGTGAGATTACAAGAAGGTTTGATACAAGGGAGGAATCACTGTGATTAAAAGCCACACATGTCGGGCAGATGCAACTTGGAAAGGGGTAAAACTGCAAAAGCCTGCAATGGTGGTTGAAGTAAACAAGAAGCTGAACATATTAGCTATGACACTTAAAGTGGAACCAGCTGATGTGCCTGACAACCTGGAACCTGAAAGCAATGAGCTGCAAAGCAACAACAAGTCCAATGCTCACTACAACAACTCCCCACAGTTCAGGTTTTCCCATCCTGAGGAGACATGTACCAAAGTTTACATCTCTGTTTGAGACAATCTACTGCTGTGAACAAAACTTTATCCGGCTCAAGACTGGATGATACAAACCATCTGTGAGTAGCATCATCATCACTACCATCTGATATCAGACGCTTCAATACAGAGAAGCAGTTCTTCCACTTTCAATAGAGGTTAGTGCCATATACTCTATTCAACAATTTAGCAGAGCCCCCAAACGATGTTATAAATATTGAAATGGCCCTGGATTGGATAAGTCCCCACCGATGCATGTCAATGAGGGCTCATTGTTGTGAGTACGCAGTGACCGTGCACACAGGATGCGCTCATGCGCTTCCGAGCCGAGTGACAGGTACACAGAGAAAGGGCAGGTATTAAGGTCAGGTCTGTCTGCCTGCTGAGAACTATACGCCCGTTACGGAGCAGCCAAACAGAATGTGTTCTTTAATGGCCCATTTATGCATCAGGACGGGTCAATATGTTGGAAGCAACAGCGTGAAAGTTAAGTTTAAGTTAAAGCTCTTTTATGTTATAATAAGAAGTGTCAAAAACGTTGCTTCATCATGAAACAGGACAAATGGCGGCTTGCCACAGTATGAGTAATTAAGGTTTAACATAATTTCTCATTCTCCGCCCAGTCTGAGGAGTCTGAGGTTCTCGATCACCATCACATCAATCAAGTGTCAAGTTAGGTTGCTTAATCATTTATTTTCTTGCACACGATAGCTTAAGTTCAGCTTGGTTGCTGGAAAGGGACACACTTAACTTTCTTTTGTAACTGTAACAGATGTGTGATTGAGAAATGAAGCGGGAAGCGCCTTAACCAATGTTCCTGTCAGCACTGCAATGTAGCTTTGATGTAGTAATCAGTCACTATGGGAGGATCTGGTGATTTCTACCTCTAACAGCAGATAATAATACAAATAAACAATGCTAATGTGCCTGTGCTGTGCTGTGGTCTCTCAAAAATCAACAGCCTGAGTTGTGTGCGCTACTTGAGGCAGCATATATGAAGCAATAGTGAATAATGCTATAATTATTTCATGTTTGTGGATGAGTCCCTCCCTGTTAAACCATCGGTCCGCCCTACATTTGTTAATCATATTGGCTGCAGCTCTGATCGGCAGTGCTGTAAACATAACACTAGGGTGGACCCAGTCATTTCGCCTCTTTACAGGGCTGTGACATCTTTCAGAGTAAACAAACACCAGTCACCTTCCCGCCACGGTGCTGTTAAACCAGAAATACTGTGACTACACTTCAGTTATTAATGCAGTCTACCTAGATGCTAGCCACCCCACAGGTCCACTGAGCGAGCACAGCCCCGAAATAGGTTTTAAAGCACAGCACTGACATTAAGCACTGAAAAAGCTGCAATTAAAATGTATAATATATTACTGTCAGTTCCCAGACTTTCATGCCTTCATCAATTTGTAGGCTGACAGGTAATTACTGCCTGCGTGAAGCCTACAGGTCCCTCAGAGCTTTGTGGGAAATCATTTCCCTGAACAACGCCTGGGAGACAGACTTAGGCCTCACAATAAAGGCAAAGCACTGAGTCGTATTACAGAGGCATCTAATCAGATGGGATGAGCTAATCAGAGATGATAGTAGGAAGAGATTGAGTTGCATAAAGAGTGATGGTAAAGAGCGGAATACTGCAGAAAAGAGAAGAAGAGCACGAGCCGGTCTGCAGTCAGACGCAGTGATGTTGATTCTGACAGTATCACTGATGACAAGAGCAATGCTAACATGACCATAGGCACGCCAAACATATATCTAATAACATATGGTATAGAATGAATAGCCAGAAAAACAGCTAGAGGTGATAAGGAACTTTACAGTTTTATCAACTGGGGCATAGACCAGTTGATTATCAGACGTTTTACTGGTTTATTATAGTTGATTGTCGCTGCAGAGAGAAAGATCATAAACAAACAGTGTAAACGTGTGGGACATCCTGTTAGCTCAACAGGCTAAACTCACACTGCTTCGGTTATGTTTAAAAACAAATCACCGTTTACACCAAAAATATTTAAAGCACCAAAAACTGAGATGTTTGGAAAATACCGTCTCTACTTTAGTTTGAAAACTCTTTGGCTGCGTCGCGGTGTGGACATGCAAATGTGGAAACATTTGTGTTTGCTTCCTGATTGGTTCTTACTAATCATGACTCGACTACCAGCGGAGAATACAAATCTTTTTAGTAACGGTTCCACCTCATTGTCGGTACAAGAGATGAAATACCTGGTTATACTTTCCACTGTTGTATCTTGTTCGTAATAACTTAGCAAGTAGACAAACTGCTTCCTGTTTACATTGGTACACATATTCCTATTGTATGCAAATGCTCATGTGATATGAATTTTTCTGAATAATTCATGTGGACAGACATCATTGTAGTTTAAAAATGTAAATTTAGGAGTATAAATGTGGCCTGAGATGCATGATTTAAATGCCAAATCAAATATTCATCTGCATTCTTGTTACTAAAATTAATGTTTCACTTACAGTTAGACATTTCTTTTGGTTTAAATATACAGGGAGAGAAACATGAAGCATTTCATAACCTGTTTTTTTTTTGCATCATGATCTTCATTATTGCTTTGTAACGCAGTTAGAGGAAATGTCTGTTTTTGAAATATCTCTTCTCTTAGTTCACAGAAGCAATAACCAAACTCACAGTTCAGACATATCAAGCCCTGCTTCCAGCATGATTTAGATATCCTTTTTTTTACCCTTGCTATGTTCTTGGAAAGGCACTTTATAAATTAAAGTTAATTATTAGTAAAATTATATTTCACGACATGCTGGAATGAGTTTCCCCTTGTACTGTCATGAGAGCAGGTCTTTTATGATATATATGCATCGTCACTAGCATGATGCCAGCACTGCCAGAGACATTAAAAGCCTTTCACACAGCCAGTTAGGACTCCCCCACCTCCCCCTCCTTCCCTCACCCTCTCCATATGGACCAAAGTCACCAGAAAGAAACAGATAAGAAACTCTGAGAGAACAAACACCTGTGCTTTACCCTCCTGCTGATTATCAAGGTCAGACAAATCGCCCCCGACAAACTTTTTCCATCAGGCCTGTTACGATGATGAGATGCATCTTTAATTAGATTTTTTTCTTTAATTAACCGGGTAGGTCAGTAATATGGAACGGTTCAAATGAACGGAGCTCTCTCTACTTGACTCAAACTCTCTGCGGTGCTTTTTTTAATCTCTGAAAGCAGACAGAAGAACTTTGTGTGTACACATTGTTCAAACTTTAATAAGTGACAGGCTAACTCAGTGCACGAGCAGGGAGACTCCAGTAACCGGGACACAGGAGCTCAGACACACCTTTGCACCAGAGGCCAATATGACTAATCTCCTTCTCATTCATTCATTCACGCCCTCCATCTGCCCCCCCCCCCCCCCCCCCACACTCTCATGTTCACTTTATTCGTTCTCATAGAAATTTTAAACTCTACTTTGACAAACATAAATAAACATAAATATCCTAATGACCACGGTTCTGTGAGTGCTGATTCACAGCTCAGGTGATTCCTCAGGCACCGGCCTGTGTCTGTTTGTGGGCAAACAACAGGTGATCACAGCAAACACAGGAACATATGTGAGCCCTCGACAAGCTAATGCTACATGTCAGTCGGTGTAAACAGGGGTTTAGCTGTAAATAAAAACAGGTTAAAAGCCACAGTGGAGTGTTAAAGTTAAAGTTAAGAGACGTGAGTGTAAGTTTTACTGCTGAGGAGCTGAGGCTAATGTCAGAGCAACTGTTAGCTTCGTGAAGTCCCTGTAAGTGAGTTAGCATCGCTGTTTAACGTCAAGAAGTCCCCCCCTCCCCTGTTAGCCTTGCTAGCTAGCATCACCTGAGTTGACTTGTTTATCTTTATGTTTTTCCAACTGTTCAGTTTTTAGAGAACATGCAGGAAACAAAACTTCCCGTCGACTGACATTCAAACTCCGGTCACACAACTAGTGAGGCAGAGTTACCCGGTGTCAGCTCGGGGGAGCTAGCCGGGAAGGTGGCTAACCTCCACCTGAGTGTCCCCGGTGACAAAACAATGTTTGGGGACAAATTGGCAGCAGCTCATTAGCTCGGTTATCTCGCTAAAAAATAATAAACAAATACAAACAAAGTTGACACAGCCTAACCCGGGTTAAGTTCAGTGTGTGCCGCTGCGGGCTGGTGCAGGCTAACGTTAGGTAAGGAAGGTAACGGGGGTTTTACCAGCTGCTGCCGGATCCACCGTAGCATCCTTTAAAAGAAGTAAGTAGCGAGCTCCGCCGCTAGCTCCGCGCTAGCAACCAGCTACTCCAACAAAACCGTCCAGAAGCACAGACGTCTCCCCGGGCAGGAAGCTCCTCTCCGGCGCATTACGCGACACATTCACGCGGTGAGAGTGAGCGAAGGAGATACCGGTCCGGCCCTTCCCATTCCGCGGTGCTGTCACGCGAACGACCCCGGTTAAAGAGACAGTCTGCGGGTCCCCAGGTCCACGGAGCTGCGCACCATCACGGGCTCTGCTGCCACAATCAGCTTCACCCTGCCACCTCACTGCTCACTGCCGGGAAGAGAAGCTCTGCTGCGGCCTCTCACCGCCCCCTGCTGCCGGTGTGCATCCACATCATGGAGAGAGGGAGTGTGGAGAGAGGGAGGGAGGGATAGATAGATAGATAGATAGATAGATAGATAGATAGATAGATAGATAGATAGATAGATAGATAGATAGATAGATAGATAGATAGATAGAGGGAGGGTCGGGGAGAGAAAGAAGGGGAGATAGATAGATAGATAGAAAGAAAGATAAAGAGAGAAAAAAAGAGAGAGAGAGCAGGAAAGAAAGAAAGACATATAGAGATATGAGTGCGAGTGTTGTTTTTATTTGCTGTTATGCTTGACAGACAGACAGACAGACAGATAGATACAAAGATATATAGATAGATAGACAGATAGATAGATAGATAGATAGACAGATAGACAGATGGATATTGCAGTAGTACTGTTACACTTGTGTGTTTACTGCATTGCAAAGTGTTAGTAGTGAATATCCCCAGTAGTAATAATGCAGGGCTCTGAGTCATCTTGCTTACCAGGCACTTTCTTCAAACTGTTGAAGACGTTTTGACACTGATCCAACACAAGGTGGAGACTCAAAGTGGATTTGCTTCCCCCGAGCGTGTTTTCAGTTTGTTAAGTCACAGAGAGTTGGTTTCTCGTCTCCTAAGGGAAGGTCCTAACTGAACATGAGAAGGTAACCAGTCCTTCCATTGTCTTTGACTGACGATACGGCCGTCAATTTTAAGAATGGAAATTATGGACATGATCTTTTTGAGTCAGAGCTACAGGGTGAGTCTAATAGGTGGATGAAGCATTTGCCTTTTATTTTAAATCTCTCATTAGTGCTCTCCAGTCCTCCAGTCGTTCCCGGGTTCCTCTTGTGAGGCATCTCACATAAAGTAAGGTCATCGGAGTAGTGGCTCTCTCACACTGATGAGTCCTCCTCTCCCCTCCTTGGACACTTGGCTGATGTACATCCCAATCAGTCGATAATGTATGGGCCACAGACGATACCCCACAGGGAGGAGGGAGAAATGCTTGGTTATGAAAATCCAAGTGAAGGATTTGGCTGTACTGTGCGTTTTTCTCCATCGATCCAGTGTGAAGTGTGTGATTAAAAACACTGAAGAGAGGTTCCCATAAATGGCAACAGAGGCAAGATGGCGAATGATAATGATCCTGTGTAATCAATGTGCTCCAGCAGCTATATTTAGAGCAGGAAACGCTGCAGCTGTCCGGAGGGTTCTCTTTCTCCTCCTGGCATTTCTTTCAGAACACACACATGTATTGGAATGTATTTGCATCATTCTTAAGAAGCTCACATTTGCTCCTGAAGGTGCAAACGTGTGACTCAACTCTACCACAGGACGCCCCCTCCCTCCATCGTGAAGCCACCAACATGCATATATCTCCAGGATTCACACGGCTTTAGGCCTCTCAGTGAGTCAGCAGAGCTCGGCACTGACTGCACCAGGGTTCTCACAACATCTTGGGTTCAACACCTCCTCGTCTGTCGTGCACAACAGCCTGTGTCACAGGGCCCATTGTGTGGTTCTGCTGACATGTCAGAAATGTCCAAAAAGAAGACGGCTTTACTCTGCAAATCCTGTGGCTAATCCGCTATCTGTCTGTGGTTGTGTGTGAGCCCGGCGACTAACCATCTCCATGTGACAGTCAGGATATAATCTCTAGGTTACACACCCTTACATAACGCCGCTGCAGCAACATCTGGCAGCGCCCATCTCACAGCTGGATCGGGTAGTTTCATGTGAGGGATCGGCAGAGATGCACATGGGGTTGGTGTCAAGAAACTTTTTTGACATGAGGGGGAATCTCTTCCTGGTTATAAAGAAACACAGATGGAATCTTTCAGTTTTAAAGTTATGATGCGATAAAAGCTGTGATGTTTTTCATAAATATGTTGTGCCGTCTTCTAATATCTTGTCCCTATTGTACATCTTGAAACCATGCAACTCACATGATATCAGCTGCAGTAATTTCCTTTACTTCATGACGCCTGAGTCCTATCTTACACTGTGGCCCACGCACAGAGGCTGTCAGATGAAATGCTCTATCTTTAATATCTTCATGCCTCAGACGGCGGAGCCTGTGATCCATGATGCCCCTGATGTCGTCCAGGGAGGTGGATGGTGTTATACCACATCATGTCTGGCTGCCTTCCCAGTCATGTATTGAATTTACCTTCAGTTACACATTAATGTTACAATTCTTGACATATTAAGTGCTCAAGGCAAACAGGTTGGAAGTATTTATCATACTGCATGTGAGGCTCATGCACTACACGTTATTAATATGTTATATGTTATCATTTTAAATGCACTAAACTTGAAGAGCAGCATTAGTCTCATTGAATCCTGTAAAATGATAGTAAAGCTTTAGATTATAATCTATGTTTCATGCTAGTTGTGCAATTTCACATGACTTAAACTGTGGCTGATGAAACTGACAAAATAAGACAACTTTTTCCCAGGGGCCTTCTCTCAGCTCGTGGCCCCTGATTTGTCCACCCTGTTGCAACACCCCTGACATCTTGGAACCAACCCCTTCATCAGAGGTTGTAAATATAGGTTTTATAGATTCTGGGTGTTAAAGGCAAACAGGGGCTGAATTTCTGGACTTATCTAATCTCAAAGTATCATCTCGTCTCCTCCTGTCTCCTCCTGTCTCCTCTCGTCTCGTCTCCTGTCCCCTTGTCTCGTCTCCTCTCCTCTCAGTATTAGACTGAGGTAATCCATCAGGCCTGTTTAACCATGCTGTCGCTGATCCTCTTGGTAAATACACCAGCGCTAAGTGGCTTTCAATCATTACCACCAAGTATCACTAATAATACTAATAGGCTTAGGAGAAGTTGTTCCTCCCACAGACCCCCCCCCCCCCCCCCCCCCTGTGTAACGGATGCCTGCTCAGACTTTGGCTTCCACTCTGTGTGCATATAAGTCTCTGTCTTGTTGCATCAACATGAATCTTTGTCCCCCTGTGAGGACCAGCACCTCGGGCCGCCGGGCAGCCCACCTAGGAAACACAAGTGGATTGGATTTTCGAATCAATACTAATTGACTATTAGTCTTGGACGTAATGAACAAGTAAAACATGGCAGGACAAAGCAAAGGAAGTGGGTTTAGTGCACCGCTCATAATGTTGAACAATAGATTTCCAGAGAGTAAAAACATTTGTTGATGAATGTCGTTATCCACTGGTTTACTATTTAATAATTTACCAAAGTAAAAGCTGTGTTTGAAATCTGATATGTGGTGTGAGTCTCCCTCTTGAGGACAAACTCAGGTGTTACAACTGCAACCCAATGCACTGTACTGCAATTTATCAAACGCAACAATAACGAGACATTAAAAACACAAACATCTACAAAACTCTGATACTTTTATACGTGTGTATGTGTGTATGTATGGGTTTTCTTATCGGCTCCTTCAGGCAGTTTGTCACAACCTGGTGAATCACTGCAGCTCTCTCTCTCTGTCTGTGTGTGTGTGTGTGTCTGTGTGTGTTTGTGTGTGTGTGGCCAGGTGGATGCTATTGGGTTTCCTAGGGAGCTACTAATTCTTCACCTAACACCCTGACCTCCTTACTCTGTGACCCAGAGAGTCAGAGGGAAGGCAGCTCTTCATCTACTTCACCGTACCTGGTCATGGATGACAAATTGCACATGTGAGTGTGTGTGTTTGTGTGTGTGTACGTGCGTTTGTGTGCGTGTCTTGTTTTACTATATTTCTGGAAATATAAGAGTCCACAATACTAGTGGAGTCTGACAGCTCTGTGTTTAACCTGCAGTTTAAACGGCTGTTTGAAGGATTAGATTTAACCTTAGGGGAGAATACATTCTGTTAATGGCAGGTCCTCATGAATATAGTAAGAGAAGGCTCTGTGCTTTTCAATGACACTATATAGAATCCAGAAAACAAATGTTCTAAGTCAAAGTGTTACAGAAAAGTTTTGCTGCTCAACCACGATATTATTACTTTTTGTATGAAGCTTCTTCCACTTATGTGAGATGTTATATGTAAGTAGACTTTAAATGTTTAAATACAACTCTCCATTTAGACACTGTCTTTTCTTATGAATGATATAAATCTTGTTATTTCATTGACGTTCTAGTAGACGCTGCACTTCTGTCCCTCTGAGGTTTCTACATTGTTTC